>NW_027331922.1:2911126-3051663 GCF_048418815.1 Hemitrygon akajei
CTCCTTGGAGATGTGTACAAGATGATGAGAGGCATTGATCGTGTGAATAGTCCGAGGCTTTTTCCCCAGGTCTGAAATGGTTGCCACAAGAGGAGACAGGTTTATCGTGCTGGGGAGTAGGTACACAGGAGACGTCACGGGTAAGTTTTTTTTTACTCAGAGAGTGGTGAGTGCCGGCAACGGTTGGTGGAGGCGTATACGATAGGGTTTTTTTTAAGGGGCTTTTTGATAAGTACATGGAGCTTAGAGGGCAATATGTAAGCCTAGTAATTACTAAGGTAGGGACATTTTCGGCACGACTTTGTGGGCCGAAGGGCCTGTATTCTGCCGTAGGTTTTCTATGTTCTGTGTTCTAACTTGCACCGTCAACGGGAGGGCCCATGGGAAACATTATGGAACGGGGCTAGAGATACAAGGTTGCTGAAAGTGGAGTCACAGATAGTCAGGAACCCTGGGGAGTGTTGTAGAACAGAGGGACCCAGGGGTACGGGGACACGGTTCCCTGAAAGAGGAGTCACTGGTAAACAGGGACCCAGGGGAATGTTGGAGAACAGAGGGACCCAGGGGTACAGGTACACGGTCCCTGGAAAGTGGAGTCACGGGTAGGCAGGGCGGTGAAGAAGGCGTCAGTCGAGCAGCCCTTCGTCAGTCTGGGCAATGGGTACAGGAGTAGGGAGGTCACGTTGGAAATGTACAGCCGTCAGTGACGCCACGCTTGGAGCAGAGTGATCCGTTTCCCTCGTCCTCCTCCGGATAAGCTGCCACTGAGCTGGAGACAGTACAGAGGAGATTTACCACGACATTGCAGGGACTCGAGTGACTGAGTTATGGAGACTTTATACTTTGGAGTGCAGAGGTGACCTGAGGGAGTTGTGTAAAACCACATGGGCTTAGACAAGGTGAACGCACAGCGTAATTTTTCTCTAGGCTTGGACAATCGTGGACCAAAGCACTCTGGGATACGGTGACAGCAGTAAGTGGGGACAAGAGTGACAACTTTGTTTTTACCCAGACGGTGGTCCGTCTGTGGAAAGAGCTGCCAGAGGAAGTGGTCGAAGCAGATGCATTAGAACTTGAACACGTATGCGTAAAGCACGTGACCCCTTCAGCGTGACGTCATTACTGTGAACACTGACCTGCCTGTGCAGTCACTGACATATCGGCGGGTCCCGAGGCAATGGGAGGATCTTCATACTCTTCCACAAGATATTCGTCTTTCGGAAGGCTCAGCACTGAGTCGGTGGAGTTCAGACCGTCTGAGAGAGAATGAGAGAGACAGAGAGAAATAGAAGGAGGAGAGACTGGCAGAGAATGTACTTTGCCTGTCGGCGGCGTCAACAGAGCTTTATGAAATGGGATTTCTCGTAGGTCTGCAGTGGTTATTTATAAAGGGGGCTTCGAGAATTTTAGTCCATTGTATGTGGCCTGTCAGTGTCTGTAACCGGAACACCAATCGTGAGTTGGATAGCAGGGAATGTTCAGCCACAAAAGGGAGACACTGCCTAACGGAGCGGTCACCAAAAAGGAGCGGTTGTCAAAGGAGTGATCTGAGACAGAGTGGCAGGGATTTGGTACATTCGGGCTTCAGCGATATCGGATCGAGACGAGGTAAGCTACCTGTAGAAATAGAACAGGACGGATGTCTGTAAGGCCAGTATTCTATACTGCGTGTTAGATGTGGGAAGTCCGGGAGACACCCAGCCTCCAGGACGGCCACATCCGCGCCTGGTACAACGAGCTGAAGTTCCTGTAGGGTAGGGTAGGGGACAGGAACCGTGGTGTACAAAGCCTGTAATGAATCTAGTCAAGAACAAAAGAAAAGCTTCAGAGAGCAAGGTAAATGTTAGAGAACTAGAAACTTATAAGGCTAATGGGAAGGAGCATAAGATGGAAATTAGTGGAGCCAGAATGGGCCATAACAAGGCCTTTCCGGGCAGGACTAAGGGAAACATTCTACAAGTATGTGAAGTGCGTGAGGATAAGACCTGAAAGAGTAGGACTATCAAATATGATTGTGCGAAAGGGTGCATGGAACCGGAGGAAATAGCAGAGGTACTTAATCAATACTTTACTTCAGTACTCACTATGGAAAAAAGATCTTGGTGATTGTTGTGATGACTTGCAGCGGACTGAAAAGCTTGAACATATAGGTATTAAGAAAAAATGATGTGCTGGAGCTTTTGGAAAGCATCAAGTTGGATACATCGCCGGGATCGGATGAGATGTACCCCATGCTACTGTGGGGGGGGGGGGGGGATAGGGAGGAGGTTTCTGACCCACTAGAGATGATGCCGAGGACTGGAGGTTTGCGGAAGTTGTTCTTTTATTTAAGAAAGCGAGTAGAGATAGGCCAGGAAATTATGGACCAGTGAGTCTTACCTCAGTGGTTGGCAAGTTGATGGAGAAGATCCTGAGAGACTGGACTTATGAACATTTGGAGAGGTATAATGTGGCTAGTAGTAGTCAGCATGGCTTTGACAAGGTCAGGTCCTGCCCTAGGAACCTGATTGAATTTGGAGAAGTATAATGTGGCTGGTAGTAGTCAGCATGGCTTTGAGAAGGTTACGTCATGCCTTACGAGCCTGATTGAATTTGGAGAGGTATAATGTGGCTAGTAGTAGTCAGCATGGCTTTGACAAGGTCAGGTCCTGCCTTACGAGCCTGATTGAATTTGGAGAAGTATAATGTGGCTAGTAGTAGTCAGCATGGCTTTGACAAGGTCAGGTCCTGCCTTACGAGCCTGATTGAATTTGGAGAGGTATAATGTGGCTAGTAGTAGTCAGCATGGCTTTGACAAGATCAGGTCCTGCCTTACGAGCCTGATTGAATTTGGAGAGGTATAATGTGGCTAGTAGTAGTCAGCATGGCTTTGACAAGATCAGGTCCTGTCTTACGAGCCTGATTGAATTTGGAGAAGTATAATGTGGCTGGTAGTAGACAGCATGGCTTTGACAAGGTCAGGTCCTGCCTTACGAGCCTGATTGAATTTGGAGAAGTATAATGTGGCTGGTAGTAGACAGCATGGCTTTGACAAGATCAGGTCCTGCCTTACGAGCCTGATTGAATTTGGAGAGGTATAATGTGGCTAGTAGTAGCCAGCATGGCTTTGACAAGGTCAGGTCCTGCCTTACGAGCCTGATTGAATTTTTTGAGGGTGTGACTAAACACATTGATGAAGGAAGAGCAGTAGATGTACTGTATATGGATTTCAGCAAGACATTTGATAAAGTAACCTATGTAAGGCTTATTGAGAAAGTAAGGAGGCAAGTGATGCAAAGTGGCATTCCTTTGTGGATCCAGAACTGGCTTTCCCGCAGAAGTCAAAGAGTGGTTGTAGACGTGTCATATTCTGAATGGCAGTTGGCCACCAGTGGAGAGCCTCAGAGATCTCTCCTAGGTCCCTTACTCTTCGTGATTTATTTTTTTACATAAATGACCTGGACGAGGATGTGGAGGAATGGCTTGGTAATTTTTCTAATGACACAAAGGTTGGAGGTGTTGTGGATAGTGTTGAGGGCTGTCAGAGGTTACTGCGGGGCATTGGTGTGATGCATAACTGGGCTGAGAAGTGGCAGATGGAGTTCAACCCAGATAAGTGAGAAGTTGTTCATTTTGGTAGGTCAAATATGATGGTAGAATATAGTATTTATGGCAAGACTCCTGGCAGTTTGGAGGATCAGTGAGATCTTGGGGATCGAGGCCTAACAACGCTCAAAGCAGCTGCGCAGGTTGACTCTGTGGTTAAGAAGGCGTACGGTTTATTGGCCTTTATGAATCATGGGATAGAGTTTAGGAGAAGAGAGTTATTTTTGCAGATCCTTCCTATTAGCCTTACAATCTTCTAGATCTCTAACATAACCTAGCTCTCCGAAACTTCTGTAGGTTTTTTTTTTCTTCTTCACTAGATTTATTACAACTTTTCAACACCACGGTTCCTGCACCCTACTGTAACTTCACTGTCTCATTGGAACGTACCTATACGGAACACTACACAAATATCCCCTCAATATTTCCCACATTTCTCGGGTACTTTTCCCTGAGAACATCTGTTTCCAACTAAGCTTCCAATTTCCTGCCTGCTTGCCTCATAATTCTCCTTACTCCAATTAAAAGCTTTTCCATCCGTTCCTCTCTCTCTCCAATGCTAATGTAAAGGAGATAGAAATATGCTCATTTTTTCCAAAATGCGCTTCGTCTGAGAGATCTAACGCCTGAACTGGCTAATTTCCCAAAGCCAAATCAAGTACCGACTCTCCTCTTTCAGACTTATCTAAATATTGTGTCAATAAACCTTCCTGAACACACCTAACAAACTCGACCACATCAAAACCCCTTGCTCTAGGAAGATGCCTATCTATATTTGGGAAATTATAATCTCCCATCACGACAACTCTGCTATTATTACACTTTTCCAGGATCTGTTTCCGTATCTGATCCTTGATATTCCTGTTACTATTGAGCGGACTATTAAAAAAAAACACCAAGTAAAGTTATTGACCCCTTCCTGTTCCTAACCTCCAACCACTGAGATTCCGTAGACAATCCGTCCATGGCGTCCACCTTCTCTGCAGCTGTGAAGCTATCTTCGATCAACTCTGCCACACCCACCTCTCTTGCCTCCCTGTCCTTCCTGAAACATCTAAAACCCGGCACTTAAAGGAACCGTTCCTGTCCCTGAGCCATACAAGCCTCTGTAATGATCACCACGTCATATCTCCATGTACTCATCCACGCTCTAAGCTAATCACTTTGTTAACAGCTTTATCGGGTCAGCATGAGGTGTAGACAGGACCCATGGAGGGAAGGCTGGTTTCAGAGATGTGCTAAGCTGTGTACGCAGTGCTCTGCAGTTTCTTGCGGTCGCGGGTAGAGTAGTTTCTGTATTTTGATTGAGGAAGCAGGGAGGTTCATGTTAGCAGGGTGACAGACGTGATCTGCCGGGAACTCAGTCAGGCAGGTTAATGTCTCCACTTTATAGGCTGCTCTGTAGAATGATGTGGGTCACAGGGAGATTTGTCAGACTGATTTGTGCGGATTGGTAATGAACGTTGAATTTAATAAGTCAGTTCACAAGGTCCCAAATTGCAGATCGCTCTGAACGATGGAAGACAGGGAGATAGAGAGCGACGGAGAAATAATGGAGCAGATATAACAGGAAAGAGGAGGACGATAGGGAGATTGGATGATTGGCAAGTTTGCAGTCGACTCAATGGTTGGTGGTGTTGTGGATATCGTGGAAGATTGTAGAAGATGGCAGAGATACATTAATAGGATGCAGTAGTGGGTTGAGAAGTGCCAGATGGAGTTCAACCCGGAGGAGTGTGAGGTGGTACACTTTAGAAGGACTAACTCCAAGACAGAGTACAAAGTAAATGGCAGGATACTTAGTAGAGTGGAGGAGCTGAGAGAACCGGGGGTATATGTCCACAGATCCCTGAAAGTTGCCTCGCAGGTAGATAGGCTGGTTAAGAAAGCGTATGGGGTGTTTGCTTTCATAGGTCGACGGATAGATTTTAAGAGACGCGATGTAATGATGCAGCTCTATAAAACACTGGTTAGGCCACACTTGGAGTACTGTGTGTCCATTTCTGGTCGTCTCACTCTAGGAAGGATGTGGAAGCACTGGAAAGGGTACAGAGGAGATTTACCGGTAAACAGCTTGGTTTACAGAGTATGGATTATGATCAGAGATTAAGGGAGCTAGGGCTTTACTCTTTGGAGAGGAGGAGGATGAGAGGAGACATGACAGAGGTATACAAGATATTGAGACGAATAGATAGAGTGGACAGCCAGCGCCTCTTCCCCAGGGCACAACTGCTCAGTACAAGATAACATGGCTTTAAGTCAAGGGGAAGAGGGAAGTTCAAGGGGGATATTAGAAGAAGGTTCTTCGCTCAGAGAGTGGTTTTTGCGCAGAATGAACTGCCTGAGTCAGTGGTGGAGGCAGATACAGTAGAGAAGTTTAAGAGACTACTAGACAGGTATATGGAGGAATTTAAGGTGGGGGGTTATATGGGAGGCAGGGTTGAGGGTCGGCAAAACATTGTGGGCCGAAGTGCCTGTATGTGCTGTACCATCTATGTAATTCCATTTATTAACTAGGTCTGAGATTTTAAACCGCTCTAGAAGATGGCGTGCGACGCAGCGAGGGCTGTGTATCTGGATATACAATTGCCTTTGCTGTGGGGCAAAGCTTTAGGTTTTCAGAAGACTTCTCAGGCTGGAAGCCCGTCACTAGCGGCGTTCACCAGCAGTTCGAGGGTGTGACCTTCGTCAACTATATCGATCATTTGTAGCAAATTATACAAGATGCTGCTGGTGAGCTTGCAGACGACTCTAACGTTGGTGGCGTTGTTAAAAGTGTAGACATTTCAGGGGGATATCGGTCAGCTGGGGAAGTGGGCTGAGCAGTGGCAAATGCTATTTAATTCGGACAAGGGCAAGCTGTTGTAGTTCAAGAAGAGAAAAAAAAGCGTCGGATTTTCACAGAGAGCGGGTGCAACGCCGTGAAATGTTACACAACATAGTGGTCTAGGGGTACGGTACACAATTTCCTGAAAGTTAAGTCACACGTAGACAGGGCGGCGAAAAACGTGTCTAACGCGTCGGCCCTCGTGATTGGCTACTGAGAAGGGGAGGCAAGAGGTCACACTACAATTGCACAAGCCGTCGGTGAGGCTGCACTTGGAGTGCGGTGTCCCGGGGCCCGAGCGACTGAGTTGCAGAGAGAGGCTGGGCAGGTCGGGACAATATACCTTACATTGCAGGGGTGAACTTACAGTGGTGTATAAAACCACGTGGAGAACAGAACAGATGAATGTGCAGAGTAATTTTTTCTAAGCTTCGAGAATCGAGAAACGAAGCGCACAGGTCTAAGATGATAGCAGAAAGAGTTTCAACAGGGTAGCCGAGTGACGACTTTTTTTTTAATACAAGCTGGAACGAGCTGCCAGAGGAAGTGATCGATGCAGATGCTTTAGGACTTGAATACGTGGGCATCGGGCACATGACATATTCAGAATGACGTCAATATTGTGAACTCTGACCTGCTTGTGCAGACTCTGTTATTTCGGCGGGTCCCGAGGCAATGGGAGGATCTTCATTCTCATCGATGAGAGGTTCCTCTTTCGGAAGTATCACCACTGAATAGGTGGCGTTCAGACAGTCTACGAGAGAATGAGAGAGACAGAGAGAGAAATGGAGGAGGAGAGAACGTTAGAGAATGCGGTGAGTGCGAACAAAAAGTTTGAACAGAGTGAGAGGAAAAGAGAGTAACGAGAGAGTGTTAAGTGAGGCTGACAGACAGGGCTGAGAGGCAGGGAGAGGAGGTCAGCGAGAGAGTTAAGTCAGAGGAGAAACACGGGGAAATCGAGCAGGAGAGAAAGGGTGGAATGAGTGGATGGAGAGGGAAAGAGGGTGGGAGATGGGGGCGATGGGCGGGAATGGAGAGAATGGGAAGAGGGAAAAGGGAAATAATTAGGAGAGGGAGAGACGGATAGAGAAGAGGGAGAGAGGATAGAGTGAAGGGGGAGTGAGAAGTGTGAAAGCGATATCGAAAGAGCGAAGGAGAGAGGGGTAGAGTGGTGGGAGGAGACAGAGGGACAGAGGGAGCGAGAGAGAAATGCAGACAGAGAGGGAAAAGACAGAGGATTCTGTTTGTACTATTTTGCTCCTCGTTCTATTATGGTATGAAACCCTCTTTTCTCACACATTGGATATATGACGAGCTTGCGACTAGGGAATTTCTAGGCCGTCTCTGTATTCGGTTAGATGGTCGGCACAACATTGTGTGCCGAAGGGACTGTAATGTGCTATAGATTTCTCTGTTCTGTGTCCTGGTGATACATGCTTTCGTAACTCCCTGCCCATGGGGTTGGTGCAGAAGAGGGATGGGTGGGGGTGGGTGAAGGTAGATTTTTGATGAAGCTGGCTGCTTTCCCGAGGCAGCAGGAAGTACAGTCAGAGTCCATGGAGGGGAGGCTGGTTTCGGAGCTGTGAGTAGCTGTGTCCACAGAGCCCTGCAGCTTTTTTGTGGTCACGGGCGGAACAGTATCTCTGTATTATGAGTGAGGAACCAGGACGGTTCATTAGAACAGGGAAGTAGACCTGATGAGTGTGGGAACTCAATAAGGCATTTCTCGCTTCCACTTTGTAGGTCACTGTGTATAATGGTGTGGGGACCAGGGGGATTTGACTGACTGATTTGCTCGGATTGGTGGGCATACCGCACACTGACTTTAATGCATCCATTCACAAGTTCCCTGAAGGCAGATAACTCCAGAAGATGGAAGAGAGGGCTGGGAGAAGCAGAGAAGGAACACTGAGCACTGATAGAGGGATGGAGAGGAGAAGATAGAGCGGGTGGATAATGGAAGAGGCAGGAGAATTCTAGGTGGTGTGAGACCCAGGGTGACTTGCCGGGATAATTTGACCAGGTAAGTCAAATTAGGCACGGAGATTAGATGGAGCGTATATAGACTATAACACGGCGATTAGCAAGACCCAGATGGCTGTCTATTCTGGAGGAACATGTAGAAAGCAAAGAGGTCTGTCTGACTAATTTTAATTGCGGCGGACGGATCAGGTCGGGATGGTAGTTGTTAGGTTCCAGATGGTATACCTTTCTGGAAAATCATTAGACCATAAGACCAGAAAAGCCGGGACCAGAACCAGAGAACCATAGAACATTACAAAACAGAAACAGGCTTTTCGACCCTTCATGGCTGTGCCGAAACATTTTTCTGCCTAGTCCCACTGACCTGCACCTGGCCCATAACCCTCCATACACCTCTCATCCATGTACCTGTCCAAGTTTTTCTCAAATGTTAAAAGTGAGCCCGCATTTGCCACTTCATCTGGCAGCTCATTCCACACTCCCACCACTCTCTGTATGAAGGAGCCCGCACGATGTTCCCTTTAACCGTTTCCCCCTTTACCGTTAACTCATGTTCTCTTGTTTTTTTTTTCTCCCCTACCCTCAGTGGAAAAAGCCTGCTTGCATTCTCTCTATCTATATCCATCATAATTTGATATTCCTCTATCAAATCTCCCCGCATTCTTCTACGCTCCAGTGAATAAAGTCCTAACCTATTCAACCTTTCTCTGTAAGTCTGTTTCTCAAGTCCCGGCAACATCCTTGCAATCGAACAGGAGAGAGTGCAGAGGAAGATGTTGTACAGGACGTCGGTAAGGCCGCACACGGGGTACGTTATTCAGCTTTCATCGTCCTGCTCTAGGAAAGATGCGATCGAACAGGAGAGAGTGCAGAGGAAGATGTTGTAAAGGACGTCGGTAAGGCCGCACACGGGGTACGTTATTCAGCTTTCATCGTCCTGCTCTAGGAAAGATGCAATCGAACAGGAGAGAGTGCAGAGGAAGATGTTGTACAGGACGTCGGTAAGGCCGCACACGGGGTACGTTATTCAGCTTTCATCGTCCTGCTCTAGGAAAGATGCAATCGAACAGGAGAGAGTGCAGAGGATGATGCAATCGAACAGGAGAGAGTGCAGAGGATGATGCAATCGAACAGGAGAGAGTGCAGAGGAAGATTTGCGGTGCCTCCAGAGACTGAGTTACGAAGCGAGGTTGCGCTGAAGGCAATAATATACCTTGTAGGACAGGGGTGACCTTTCAGGGGTTTCTGAAGCCACGAGGGGCACAGACAGAGTGAATACGCACAGCTATTTTCCAGAGACTTGGGGAATCGTGGACCGAAGCGCACAGGCCTGAGGTGAGATGGGGAAGAGATTTAATTGGAGAGCCGATCGACAACCTTTTGTTACCGAGATGGCGGTCAGTCTATGAAACGAGCTGACCAGAGAAGCGGTCGAGGCGGATGCATTACAAACTTGGGTACTTGGGCCCATGACACGCCACTTCTCCACAATGACGTCATTGTCGAGATCACTGACCTGTCTGTGCAGTGATTGGCCACTCGCCGGGTCCCGAGGCAACGGGCGATTCCACATCATGATCGCTGGGGGGTTCGCCTTTTCCAATCATCAGCTCTGAGTAGGTGCAGGTCAGACCGTCTGGAAGACAAAGCGAGAGAATGTGAGAGAGAGTGTTAGAGAATGGGGAGGTGGCGGGAGAGGGAAAGAGGGAATACGGACAGAAGACTAACAGAGGGGGAGAGAGGGATGGGAGACCGCAAGAGGGGTGAGGGAAAACAGAAGGGGAGAGAGGCTAAAAGTGATTGCTGGGGTGGTTGAAATATGCGTGATGGAAGTGGCAGAGTGAGGGAGGAAGAGACCAAGTGAGCGATAGAGAGGGGAAGAGTGCAAAGGAGAGAACCAGAGTGGAGAGAGAGAGAGAGAGAGAGAGAGAGAGAGAGAGAGAGAGAGAGAGAGAGAGAGAGAGAGAGAGAGAGAGAGAGAGAGAGAGAGAGAGAGAGAGAGAGAGAGAGAGAGAGAGAGAGAGAGAGAGAGAGAGAGAGAGAGAGAGAGAATGGGACAGAGAGAATGGGACAGAGAGAATGGGACAGAGAGCGTCAGTGGCGGAGAGGGGTAGGTAGGAGGTGGTTGAAGGAGGGACAGAGAGGGAAGGAGCTGTGATGGGGAGAACATGGAGAGAGAGGAAACGAGAGGGTGATATGAGGCGCAAATCAGACCGAGGACGAGGGAGGGGAGAGTGGTTGAGAAGGTTTAATAGAGAGGTAGAGGGGTAAGAGGGAAAGGGAAGGAAAGTTTGGTTGAGAGAGAAATCGGGAGAAGGGGCTCAGAGAGGGGTATATTTTATTTTCCACGTACGATACATTAGGTTCAGATGGAAGAAAAGCAGTGAGTATCAGAGACTACCTGAGGCTCCCTCAACACCGTCCCATTGCACACTCCCGGTATCACACACACACAGTAAAGTTCCCTCCACACCGTCCCATTGCACACTCCCGGTATCACACACACAGTGAAGTTCCCTTCACCACCGTCCCATCACACACTCCCGGGGTCACACACACAGTGAAGTTCCCTTCACACCGTCCCATCACACACTCCCGGTATCACACACAGAGTGAAGGTCCCTTCACACCGTCCCATCACACACTCCCGGTATCACACCATCAGCGAAGTTCCCTTCACACCGTCCCATTGCAGACTCCCGGTATCACACACACAGTGAAGTTCCCTTCACACCGTCCCATCACACACTGCCGTGGTCAGACACAGTGAACTTCATGTAAGCCTCTCTGCCGTCCATCCTGTCGAGGATTCTCTGCGTCTCTGAGCTCAAAAGGGGAAGTGACCGTTGTCAGAGGAAGCCCGTTTTGACAAGAGAGTCAGATCGACACCAACAAGCAGCAGGTGAACAGATGGTAAAGAGAGGAAGTGGGATCAGAGGGTGGAGATGCAGCAAGTGTGGGTGGGGAGGGTATGAGGGTGTGCGAGAGGGTGATCGACTGAGATAGGAATAGTGAGAGAGGGGAGAAATGGTGGACGGATAGAGTGAGGAGATTGGGGGTCGGTAGTAAGAGTGGGAAATGTGTGGCCGTGGACTGAGTGGGTAAAGGAGTGAGAGAAGAGGGAGTATTGGGATTGAGGTGAAAGAGGAGGGAAAGTAAGAGTGATGGAGATGGTTGAACCGGATTGGACGGGGTACAGGGTTACAGAATAGAGGCGGAGATGATTGGGAGAGAGAGGGAGAAAAGAGGGGGCATGTGAATGCGTGGAAGAGAGGGAGAGAGAAGGAATGAGGGAGCAGAGCGAGGGATAGGGAGGAGAGAGAGAGAGGGAAAGGGAATGTCAACGATGCAGGGAGACACAAATGGGGAGCTCGACTTTCCAAATGTTCAGCTCCGAGTAGGCGGAGTTCAGTTTGGGAGATAAAGCGAGAGAATGTGAGACAGTATGAGTGAATGGGGGTCAGCGAGAGAGTGGAAGAGAGATTACGGAAAGAAGAGATAACACAAGGGGTGAGAGGGTGAGAGGCAGCAAGAGGGTTGAGGGTAGACAGAAGGGGAGCGAGGGTAAAAGGATTGATGGACTGGTTGACACATGCGTGATCGAATTGGGAGAGAGAGTGTGGAAGAGAAGCAGGAAGCGATAGAGAGGGAAAGTGTGCAAAGGGGCGGGGAAAGCAGGAATAGGAGAGTAGGGAATGTGACAGAGGGAAGAGGATTGTGGAAGTGGGCAAAAAGAGAGGGAAGAGAGGGGGGCTCGGGATCGGGATGTTGAGAGGTGAGTAGGGGAGAACGAGTGAGTGAGAGTGGAGAGGGGAGGGACAGCGAGTGGGAGGGAAGAGAGGGGGAATCTGGGAGAGGGAGACGAGACAGAAGCAGATGCAAAATGGAACAGATAACGTCAGTGACAGGGGTGGGGGAGGTAGGAGACAGGTTCAAAGAGAGAGAGAGGGAGAAGCGGCAGTGATGAGGAGAAAGGTGAAATGAGAGGGTGAGATGAGGAACAAAGCGGACAGAGGACGATGGAGGGGAGAGTCGATGAGAAAGGGGCAACGAGAGGTAGCGAGGGAACACGGAAAGAGAAAGATAGCGTGGGTGAAAGAGAAAGCGAGATAAAGTGCTCAGGGAGGGTTTTGATAGTAAATTCCACGTACGATACACTAGGTTCAGCTGGGAAAAAACAGTGAGTATCAGATGCTGCCTCAGGCTCCCGCAAAAACCGTCCAAAACACACACTCCCAGTATCACACACACAGTGAATTTCACTGTGAAAAACACACACCACCGCGCCAGGGTTATACACAGGGTCTGACTGCCGAGGTCAGACACAGTGATCTTCCCTCTACAGCGTCCCGTCGCACAGTCCTAGGCCAGAAACTCCTTCCACACTGACCCATCAAACATTCCCGGGGTCAGACACAAAGTGGATCTCCTTCCACACCGTCAAATCATAAAACTCCCGGGGTCAGACACAGAGTGAATCTCCCTCCACACCGTCCCATCACACACTCCCAAGGTCAGACACAGTTTGAATCTCCCTCCACACCGTCCCATCACACACTCCAGAGGTCAGACACAGAAAGAATCTCCCTCCACACCGTCCCATCACACACTCCTGGGGACCGACACAGAGTGAATCTCACTCCGCACCGTCCCATCACACACTCCCGGGGACAGACACAGAGTGAATCTCACTCCGCACCGTCACATCACACACTCCCGGGGTCAGACACAGAGTGAATCTCCCTCCACACCGTCCCATCATACAGTCCCGGGGTCAGACACAGAGTGAATCTCCCTCCACACCGTCCCATCACACACTCCCAAGGTCAGACAGTTTGAATCTCCCTCCACACCGTCCCATCACACACTCCAGAGGTCAGACACAGAGAGAATCTCCCTCCACAACCGTCCCATCACACACTCCTGGGGACAGACACAGAGTGAATCTCTCTCCGCACCGTCCCATCACACACTCCCGGGGTCAGACACAGAGTGAATCTCCCTCCACACCGTCCCATCACACAGTCCCGGGGTCAGACACTGAGAGAATCTCCCTCCGCACCGTCCCATCACACACACTCTGGGTCCGACACAGAGAAAATCTGCCCCTGCATTGTTGCATCACAGCAGCGCCCCTCCCCCTCAGATGGCCAGACGTAGAGGGAAGCTCCTTCCACACTCTTCCATCACACATCCTTGTGGACAAACATAGATTTAAACTCTCTCCCTCCGTCTCTCTGCCCAACTCACCTCGAGAAGGACTCCGTGGGTACGGGTTTGCGAATATCACATTCATGTAAGTCTCTCTGGCGTCCATCCTGTCGAGGATTCTCTGCCTCTCTGAGCTCAGAAGGGGAAGTGACCGTTGTCAGAGGAAGCCCGTTTTGACAAGGGAGTCAGATCGACACCAACAAGCAGCAGATGAACAACCGATAAAGAGAGGAACCGAGAGCAGGGGGTGGGGAGTCGGCAAGTGTGGGTGGGTTGAGGGTGAGCGAGAGGGTGGTCGGCTGAGATAAGAATAATGAGAGTGGGGAGTAATGGTTGGAGGGAGGAAATGAGGAGATTTGGGGTCGGCAGTCAGAGTGGGAACTGTGTGGCCGTGGTCTGAGTGGGTAAAGAAACGAGAGAAGGGGGTGAGTGTTGGGAGTGAGGTGGGAGGGAAGGAAAGTAGGAGTGATGGAGATAGGGAAACCGGACGGGACGGGGTGGACGGTTAGAGAAATAGAGGAGGAGGTGATTGGGCAGGAGAGGGAGAAAGGAGAGGGCAGGTGAATGGGTGGAAGAGAGGCGGAGAGAAAGAATGAGCGAGCGGAGAGGGATACAGAGAGGAGAGAGAGGGTGGGACAGAGCGGAAAGAGGAAAGCAGGAAAGGGGAGGGATGAGGGAAAAGGAACGTAAACGATAGAGGAAGCGCAAAAGGGGGTCTTCGCCCTTCCCAATCATCAGCTCTGAGTAGATGGATGTGAGACCGTCTGGGAGACAAAGCAAGAGAATGGGGGAGATCGAGAGAGGAGAAGAGAGAGTACGGAAAGCAGAGGTAACATAAAGGCTGATGGGAGACAGCAAGAGGGGTGAGGGAAGACAGAAGGGGAGAGAGCGCAAAAGGATCGATGTGGTGGTTAAAACATGTGTGATCGAGGGAGACAGAGAGGGGTGGAAAAGACCAATAGAGCTATAGAGAGGGGAAGTGTGCAAAGAGGAGAGCGACAGCGGGAGACCGGTGGAGTGTGACAGAGGGGAGAGGATTGAGAAATTGGGCAAAAAGGGAGGGAAGAGAGAATGGGGATGGAATAGAGAGGGTTGAGAGACGGGTAGAGAACAGGGAGAACGAGATAGCGAGAGTGGAGAGGGAGGGACAGAGAGTGGGACGATAGAGAGCGGGAAGGAGGGAGACAATATGAGAGAGAGAGAGAGAGAGAGAGAGAGAGAGAGAGAGAGAGAGAGAGAGAGAGAGAGTGAGAGAGAGAAGAGAGAGAGAGAGAGAGAGAGAGAGAGAGAGAGAGAGAGAGAGTCAGAGAGAAAATGGAAACAAGTAGCGTCAGTGGCAGGGAAGAGGGAAATAAGAGCGAGAGGTTGAAGGAGCAAAAGAGAGGAAAGGGGCAGTGACGGGGAGAGAACGGAGAGAGGGGAAATGAGGGTGTGAGATGAGGAACAGAATAGAGAGAGGACAAGGGAGGGGAGAGTGGAAGAGAAGCGGTGAGAGAGTAGAGGGGTAAGAGGGAAAGAGAAGGTAGGAGTGGGAGAGAGAGAAAACGAGAGAAGGAGGTAGAGAGGGCCTTGAATTCAGGTTCCACTCACAATACATTAGGTGCAGCTGGGAGAGAAACACTGAGTATCAGAAACAGATTGAAGCTTTCTCCGCCATATCTATTCACACGCTGCAGAAGTCAGACACAGAGTTAACTTCACTCTGCTCCGCACTCTCCAATCACAAAACCCTCAGGGTAAGACACAGAGTTAACTTCTCTCTGCTATGCACTCTCCCATCACAAACCACCAGGGTCATATGCAGAGTTAACTTACCTCTCCTCCGCACTCTCCCATCACATACCACCAGGGTCATATGCAGAGTTAACTTCCCTCTACTCCGCACTCTCCCATCACAACACCCCAGGGTCAAACACAGAGTTACCCTCTCTCCCATCACATACCTCGAGGGTCAAACTCAGAGTTAACTTCCCTCTCCTCCGCACTCTCCCATCACAAAACCCCAGGGTCAGACGCAGTGTTAACTTTCCTCTCCTCCGCACTCTCCCATCACAATCCCCCAGGTTCCGACACAGAGTTAACCTCCCTCTCCTCCGCTCTCTCCCATCACAAACGCCCAGGGTCAGACACAGAGTTAAGTTCCCTCTCCTCCGCACTCTCCCATCAAAAACCCCCACGGTCAAACACAGAGTTAACCTCTCTCCCATCACAAACCCCCAGGGTCAAACATAGAGTTAACTTCACTCTCCCATCACAAACCCCGAGGGTCAAACTCAGAGTTAACTTCCCTCTCCTCCGCCCTGTCACATCACAAACCCCCAGGGTCAGACACAGTGTTAACTTTCCTCTCCTCCGCACTCTCCCATCACAAACCCCCAGGGTCAGACACAGAGTTAAGATCCCTCTCCTCCGCACTCTACCATCACAAACCCCCAGGGTCAGACAGAGAGTTAAGAATCCCTCTCCTCCGCACTCTCCCATCACAAACCCCCAGGGTCAGACACAGACTTAGGTTCCCTCTCCTCCGCACTCTCCCATCAAAACCCCCCAGGGTCAAACACAGAGTTACCCTCTCTCCCATCACATACCTCGAGGGTCAAACTCAGAGTTAACTTCCCTCTCCTCCGCACTCTCCCATCACAAAACCCCAGGGTCAGACGCAGTGTTAACTTTCCTCTCCTCCGCACTCTCCCATCACAAACCCCCAGGGTCAGACACAGAGTTAACTTCCCTCTCCTCCGCACTCTCCCATCACAAACCCCCAGGGTCAGACACAGAGTTAAGATCCCTCTCCTCCGCACTCTCCCATCACAAACCCCCAGGGTCAGACACAGACCTAAGTTTCCCTCTCCTCCGCACTCTCACCATCAAAACCCCCCAGGGTCAAACACAGAGTTACCCCTCTCTCCCATCACATACCTCGAGGGTCAAACTCAGAGTTAACTTCCCTCTCCTCCCGCACTCATCCCATCACAAAACCCCAGGGTCAGACGCAGTGTTAACTTTCCTCTCCTCCGCACTCTCCCATCACAACCCCCCAGGGTCAGACACAGAGTTAACTTCCCTCTCCTCCGCACTCTCCCATCTCAAACCCCAGGGTCATACACACAGTTAACTTCACTCTACCAGCACAAACCCCCAGGGTCAGACACAGCATTAACTTCCCTCTGTTCTGCACTCTCCCATCACAAACCCCCAGGGTCAGACACAGAGTTAACTTCCCTCTACTCCGCACCCTCCCATCTCAAACCCCCAGGGTCATACACAGAGTTAACTTCCCTCTCCTCCGCACTGTCCCATCTCAAACCCTCAGGGTCAGACACAGAGTTAACTTCCCTCTCCTCCGCACTGTCCCCATCTCAAACCCCGAGGGTCAGACACAGAGTTAACTTCCCTCTCCTCCGCACTGTCCCATCTCAAACCCCGAGGGTCAGACACAGAGTTAACATCCCTCTCCTCCGCACTCTCCAATCACAAACCCCCAGGGTCAGATACAGAGTTAACTTCCCTCTCCTACGCACTGTCCCATCACAAACCCCAGGGTCATACACACAGTTAACTTCACTCTACCAGCACAAACCCCCAGGGTCAGACACAGAGTTAACTTCCCTTCTCCTCCGCACTCTCCCATCACAACACACCAGGGTCAGACAACAGAGTTAACTTCCCTCTCCTCCGCACTGTCCCATCTCAAACCCTCAGGGTCAGACACAGTGTTAACTTCCCTCTCCTCCTCACTGTCCCATCTCAAACCCCGAGGGTCAGACACAGAGTTAACTTCCCTCTCCTCCGCACTGTCCCATCTCAAACCCCGAGGGTCAGACACAGAGTTAACTCCCCTCTCCTCCGCACTCTCCAATCACAAACCCCCAGGGTCAGATACAGAGTTAACTTCCCTCTCCTCCGCACTGTCCCATCACAAACCCCAGGGTCATACACACAGTTAACTTCACTCTACCAGCACAAACCCCCAGGGTCAGACACAGAGTTAACTTCCCTCTCCTCCGCACTCTCCCATCACAACACACCAGGGTCAGACACAGAGTTAACTTCCCTCTCCTCCGCACTGTCCCATCTCAAACCCCCAGTGTCATACACAGAGTTAACTTCCCTCTCCTCCGCACTCTCCCATCACAACACACCAGGGTCAGACACAGAGTTAACTTCCCTCTCCTCCGCACTGTCCCATCTCAAACCCCCAGTGTCATGCACAGAGTTAACTTCCCTCTCCTCCGCACTCTCCCATCTCAAACCCCCAGTGTCAGACACAGAGTTAACTTCCCTCTCCTCCGCACTGTCCCATCTCAAACCCCGAGGGTCAGACGCAGAGTTAACTTCCCTCTCCTCCACACTGTCCCATCACAAACCCCAGGGTCATACTCACAGTTAACTTCACTCTACCAGCACAAACCCCCAGGGTCAGACACAGAGTTAACTTCCCTCTCCTCCGCACTCTCCCATCACAAACCCCCAGGGTCAGACACAGAGTTAACTTCCCTCTCCTCCGCACTCTCCCATCACAAACCCCCAGGGTCAAACACAGAGTTAAGATCCCTCTCCTCCGCACTCTCCCATCACAAACCCCCAGGGTCAGACACAGAGTTAACTTCCCTCTCCTCCGCACTCTCCCATCTCAAACCCCAGGGTCATACACACAGTTAACTTCACTCTACCAGCACAAACCCCCAGGGTCAGACACAGCATTAACTTCCCTCTGTTCTGCACTCTCCCATCACAAACCCCCAGGGTCAGACACAGAGTTAACTTCCCTCTACTCCGCACTCTCCCATCTCAAACCCCCAGTGTCAGACACAGAGTTAACTTCCCTCTCCTCCGCACTGTCCCATCTCAAACCCCGAGGGTCAGACACAGAGTTAACTCCCCTCTCCTCCGCACTGTCCCATCACAAACCCCAGGGTCATACACACAGTTAACTTCACTCTACCAGCACAAACCTCCAGGGTCAGACACAGAGTTAACTTCCCTCTCCTCCTCACTCTCCCATCACAACACACCAGGGTCAGACACAGAGTTAACTTCCCTCTCCTCCGCACTCTCCCATCTCAAACCCCCAGTGTCATACACAGAGTTAACTTCCCTCTCCTCCGCACTCTCCCATCTCAAACCCCCAGTGTCAGACACAGAGTTAACTTCCCTTTCCTCCGCACTGTCCCATCTCAAACCCCGAGGGTCAGACACAGTTAACTTCCCTCTCCTCCACACTGTCCCATCACAAACCCCAGGGTCATACTCACAGTTAACTTCACTCTACCAGCACAAACCCCCAGGGTCAGACACAGAGTTAACTTCCCTCTCCTCCGCACTCTCCCGTCACAAACCCCCAGGGTCAGACGCAGAGTTAACTTCACTCTCCTCCGCACTCTCCCATCACAACACCCCAGGGTCAGACACAGAGTTATCTTCCCTCTCCCATCACAAACCCCCAGGGTCAGACACAGAGTTAACTTCCCTCTCCTCCGCACTCTCCCATCACAAACCCCCAGGGTCAGACACAGAGTTAACGTCCCTCTCCTCCGCACACTCCCATCACAAACCCCCAGGGTCAGACACCCCAGGGTCAGACACCCAAGGGTCAGACACCCCCAGGGTCAGACGCAGAATGCAGCCTCTACCGGCCCTCTGCTGGATCCGCTGCCTTTCACGCAGGTCGGTGTAGCTGAAGGAGGGAACGCCAGTGAGGTTGTTGAGGGGTCAGAGCGGAGAAAAAAGAGATTGGAGGGGGAGAAAGAGGGCGAGTGGCGAAGAGGTGGTGGAGAAGGAGAAGAAGACAAGCTCATGCCGTGCCCGTCCGGTTGGGGGCGCTCCGTCCGGCCCAATGGATTTCGACGTCATGCGATCTGGGAGATGCGGGGAGGATTGACGGAGATGGCGGGACGTCAGCGAACTCCTGACACCATTACTCACTGCCACTCGCTCGCTGTCACATATATTCAGCTCCTCTTCTCTCTCATCCAGCTCCCAAAAGCTCTTTCATCCTCTCCTTTCCCAAACTTTGCATCAGTCCCCTTGATCCCCCCTTTACTCATCTCTCTGTCTCTCTCTGTCGCCATCGCGTTCTCTCCCCCACCACCTCCCTCGGTTGCTCCCATATCATACTCCCCCTGCTTTTCTACTTCCCCAACAATTCGGCCTCTCTCTCCACCTCCCAGAATCACTACCGTACCTCCTCCCCTCCCTCTCACTATCTGCTTCTCCACTCTCCAACATCATCTCTTACGCTTTTCAGCTCTGTACCTCACCTTCCCTTCCTGCTCCCCCGCTACCTTTCTTCACCTCTTTAACTCATCTCCCTCCCCTCCCACCCACTGTCCATATCACACCCCTTCGTCTTACTCTTCCTGTTCCACTTCCCCCATCCCCACCCTCCTCTATCCCCCTTTATTTACTCCACCCCACCCTCCACCTCCCCTCACCCTCCCTTCCCTCCCTCCCCGACAGAAAATCCTGCGAGCCACTATCCAGCCCCACCCGTCCCCCGCTTCCCTCCCTTCTATTGTAACTCGGTGGTAGGAAGGATTTCCGATTATTCTCCGTGGGACTTCGTGGAGAGGCGAGGAGAGGAAGGTTTTGCTTGGGAGTCAGGGAACATGCTGGCATATGGGATTGGAGAGAGGGGGAGGGACCGACTTGCAAGCGGTATGGGAGGGCGGTATATACATGGAAGGGAAGTGAAGGGTGAAGATGGTTGGGAGGGATCGAACGTTTCGAGAGCGAGACAAAGTGCAACGGGACAAAAGGAGGTAAGTTCCTGGCGGTGGGGGAGGAATGTTTGTGGAGTTATCCCGGGGCGTGGTGGAACTTCCGGTCAAGATTGGGAGTGGAGTCGAGGGTGGAGGTGGGGCTTGACAACACAGGCGAGACACTATTTTTCTCCGTATCGAGGGCCCCTCGCTCAGAAGGAGAGTGAGGCTCTGCAAAAGAGGGAGAGATAGACGGGGTAGAGTGGTGAGGACGGGAACATAGGAGGTGGGAAGGTTGTCGGTCTGGCTATCAATTGGGGGAATTCTGCCCCGTCACCCTATATTTCTCTGCTGCCGACTCTGACGGCGAGTCTCTGTGTCTCTGAGAAGGCTCGGGAAATCCGGTCAGGAACATCCCGACAAGGGACGGCGCACGGTAAGGGGAGGGCAAGAGTGGATTCCTCTCCCCTTCCCTCTCCTATTCACTACTCCTCCCCATCTCTTCCAGCTCTCCCTCCACCCTCGCTGTCTCCCGCTCCTCTCGCTTTACCTCCTCAAGCTCCTTTCCCACACAGCCTTTAACTCCCTTCCCTATCCCCTCAATCTCCCTCTTACTCCCCTCTCATCCTCGTGCTCCTTCCTCCCTGTGTCTCACTCTCCTTCCCTGCCCACTGGCCACGCCCTCTCCTTTTCCCTTCTACACACTCCATACCCTCTCTCCCTGTCACCAAAACCCCCACCGTCACCGTCACTTCTGCATCTCCCCCACTCGCTCTGCCCTACCCTCTCTAACTTTATCTTCCCCCTCTCCATCCCATCTCCCTGTGTCTCACTCTCCTTCCCTGCCCACTGGCCACGCCCTCTCCTTTTCCCTTCTACACACTCCATACCCTCTCTCCCTGTCACCAAAACCCCCACCGTCACCGTCACTTCTGCATCTCCCCCACTCGCTCTGCCCTACCCTCTCTAACTTTATCTTCCCCCTCTCCATCCCATCTCCCTGTGTCTCACTCTCCTTCCCTGCCCACTGGCCACGCCCTCTCCTTTTCCCTTCTACACACTCCATACCCTCTCTCCCTGTCACCAACCCCCCCACCGCCACCGTCACTTCTGCATCTCCCCCACTCTCTCTGCCCTACCCTCTCTAACTTTATCTTCCCCCTCTCCATCCCATCTCCCTGACTCGCCACCATCAGTCTCTCTCACCTCCTTTTTCTCTCTCCCAGTGTCAAAGGCGGATCGACCCGATGCAGTAACTCAAGGTACCCCGAATTCAATAAAACCGCAAGCTCTTTATTCATAGCATGCTATGGGGGGAGTTACAGACTGATCTCCCAAAGAGACAGTCCGGACACTGCCCTCCCCTCGCACACAATTCCACACAATTTATAACATTGATCATTACAGGAAATATAATTCCGCGAATTAATACAGTTTTAGAATAGTTTCGATCACATGCTAAGATACAATTAGTTTTAAAATCATTATTGGTTCGTAATAATTATTTCTGCCAAGGTTAGCTTGGATACAATCTCAGATCCTTATGTTGACACCTCCCACTACTCTGTGCTGTCCTTCCCCTATTTAGTTATGTTATACCTCAAAAATGCTTTGTGCGACCAGATAATTCTTTATTTGGACAACTGACTAACGCTATTCGGGAACAATGTCTGGGAAATCACTTGTTGCTGGGTAAGGTTCCCTTTTTGGCTGGACAGCAGCCAACATAAGGTACCTATAAGGTCATTCATCATAAGCACATCATTGTCTGTTACTCCCTTCTAATCTATACCCCTATTTACCTCTCTCTTTACTCCATCACCAGCACCCTCGCTCAACTCTTTCCCCACCTTCCACTCTCTCGTAACTCTCTACCCTCTTTTTCGTCTCTGAACCCCGTCCATCACTGCCCAGATCCCCGTTCTCACCTTCTCTTTCTGCCCCTCACTCTTGCTCTCCCCACCTTCCTCCCTTTCGCTCCCCATCCTTTCCCCTCTCTCCTACCCCCTTTCCCACCCTGTCCCATTCTCTCTATCTCTCTGCCTTCCTTCTCAATCCGAGTCAATTTCCCTCGGTCTACACTTTTCTTTCTCTCCTTTCACTGCCTCCCCCTCACTATCCCCTCTCTATCCTGCATTAATTCCCCTAACCTGCTTCAATTTCGCTCCTCTCTTCAGTTCCCTCCTCAGCTCTAGCCCCTCTCTCCCTGTTCATTTCGATTTCACTGTCCTTCTCATACAGCCCTCTGTTTCTCTCTTCCCACTCCCTTTCTCCACCACCCTCACACACATCTTCCTCTTTTCCCAATCTCTCCCGCCCGCACTGGAGTCGCACCCGACGGACATCTGATAAAAAACCGGCCGGCAGTTCTGTACCCAGGAAAGGCGCCGCCCTCCGGACAGGAGGTGAAATGGCCGGACATTGCCTTCATTATTTTTACCATCGCAGTCGGGATCGGTCACATTCTCCATTGCAAGTCAGGTGCGAGGGGAAAGGAGAAGGGATGTTTGGATAGGATGGAGGGGTAGAGTGAACGCAGGTGGGATGAGGGAGGTTATATGGAGAAGATGAGAGGGAGGGAAGGTGAAAGAGAGAGACACAGAAACTCAGCACTGTCCAAACACTCCCGATCGGGGGTCCGACACATACAACCATATAATCATATAACAATTACAGCACGGAAACAGGCCAACTCGGCCCCTCTAGTCCGTGCCGAACGCTTACTCTCACCCAGTCCCACCGACCTGCACTCAGCCCATAACCCTCCATTTCTTTCCTGTCCATATACCTATTCTTTTTTTAATGACAATATCTAAACTGGCTCTACCACTTCTACTTGAAGCTCTTACCGCACAGCTGCCACTCTCTGAGTAAAGAAACACCCCCTCGTGTTACCCCTAACTTTTTGCCCCTTAACTCTCAACTCAAGTCCACTTGCCTGAATCTCCCCTACTCTAATAGAAAAAGCCTATCCACGCCAAATCTTATCTATGTCTCTCATAATTTTAAATACCTCTATTAACTCCCCCCTCACCCTTCTACGCTACTATCAATAAAGACCTAACTTGTTCAACCTTTCTCTGTAACTTAGGTGCTGAAATCCAGGTAACATTCTAGTAAACCTCATCTGCACTCTCTCTATTTTGTTGACATCCTACCTATTATTCGGTGACCAGAAATGTACACAATACTCCAAATTTGTCCCACCAATGCCTTGTACAATTTTAACATTATATCCCAACTCCTATACTCAATGCTCTGATTTATAAAGGCCAGCATACCAAAAGCTTTCTTCGCCACCATATCCACATGCGATTCCAACTTCAGGGAACTCTGCACCATTATTTTTTGATCACTCTGTTCTACACAGAGTGAAGCTTCCTCCGCATTGTCTCATAACACACTAACGGAGTCAAGAAACAGGGCGAAGCTCCCTCTCTCCTCTCTCACCGATCACCTGCACTACGGCGACCCCGCCAAACCGAATTCTGTGTTTGACTCAGAGACAGTAACTTGTGCTCGACCGGATGTAGAGCAGAGGGAAGAGGAGGAGGGCAGAGAAGCGGTGTTGAGTTTGCAGCCACTGGGAGAAAGTGATGAGAAACCACACGACCAGCCTGAAAGGCGAGAAACGCTCAGAACGGAGAGATCAATACCCCATTATCCCCACAATTACCTGTGATTACAGTCAGGAGGGTGTTTGAGGGGAGGGGAGTGACAGAGCAGAGGTTCTGCAAGGAACGAGGAGGGATATTACAAAACCACCGTCAGGCTGCTGTTGGCGTTCAGCATCATCATGTGTCAGTTCTGATCCACAACTCCAGATCCTGGGCCAGTGAACCTCCCTCAGTAACTGGATGATGGACATCCTCATCGGGAAACCTCAGTCAGTCCAGACCGGCAGTGACGTCACCGATCTACAGGTGGTGCTGAGGAAGCAGAGAGGCTACAGAAGGGTTCAGAGAGATTGAGCGAATGGACAAAGAAGCCTTGGGTGGATTACTGTGTCGGGATGTGTATGGCCACGCACTTTGGTAGAATAAATAAAGGCGTACACTGTTTTCTAAATGGAGAGAAAATTAAAAAAAAAAACTACTGAGGCGCTCAGAGACGCAGGAAACCTCGTACAGGGTTCCCTAAATGTTAATTTACAGGTGGAGCCGCTGGCGAGGAAGCTTTCATATCAAGATAATTTCAATTTAAAAACAAGTATGCAAAGTTTAGGCTTTATAGAACACTGGCGGACCTCACTTGAAGTACTGTGAGTAGTTTTGGGTCCCTTATCTAACCCGGCCAGATGTGCTGGCATTGGAAAGGATTGAAATGATGCTCGCCGGAATGATTCTGGGATTGAAACGCATTGTCCCCGCAATTCCCTTTGAACACAGGCAAGGAGCCGATTGATATGGAGGGTGGGGGGTGGGGGTTGGGGGGTGACAGAGCACGTTTCTGAAGGGGATGATGCGGCTCTCGGAGAATGGGCATCGGAGAGGGAGGGACGGACGGTGAAGTGGAGGGGTGTAGGTGATGAAGGGGTTGCCGGAGACAGGGAGAAAGAGAGGGGCGTGGATAATTGAAAAGGTAACGCAGAGGAGAGGGACTGTAGCGGAGACTGGAGTGTCCGAGGACATCATCAATCTCTCTCTGCTGTAGTCGGAATTTCCACCTGCTTCAAAAGGGCGACAATCACACCAGAGACCGAGAAGAGTAGGGTGACCTGCCTCAACTACAATTGCCCAGTGACACTCACACCTACTGGGATTAAGTGCCCGAGAAGAGTAGGGTAACCTGCCTCAACTACAACAGCCCAGTGACGCTCACAGATACTGTGACGAGCTGCTTTGACAGGCTCGTCCTTTCCAGGGTCGACACCCTCTTTAGTAAAGACGTGACCGCTGTAATTTGACGAACTCTAGCTGGACATTACAGCAGCAACGTCTGGCTGCTGTTGACTGACAACAGCTCGGCGTTGAGACTCATCATGCCCTCAGTTCTGATCCACAGGCTCCAGATCCTGGGCCAATGAACCTCCCTCTGTAACTGGATGATGGACATCGTCATCGGGAAACCTCAGTCAGTGCAGACCGGCAGTGACGTCACCGATCTACAGGTGGTGCTGAGGAAGCAGAGAGGCTACAGAAGGGTTCAGAGAAGATTGAGCGAATTGGAAATAAAGCGGCGGGTGGATTACTGCGTTGGGAGATGTATGGCCATGCACTTTGGTCGAAGGAATAGAGGCGGAGACTACTTTTTAAATGGAGAGAAAATTGAAAAAAAAAAAGAGGCGCATAGGGACGTGGCAGTCCTCATGCAGGATTCCCTAAAAGTTAATTTAAAGGTGGAGTCGGTGGTGATGTAGCCAGGTACAATGTTAGCAGTCATGTCATGAGGATTAGAATATAAAAAAACAAGGACACGAAGCTGAGGCTTTATGAAGCACTGCTGAGACCTTATGGAGTATTGTGAGCCGTTCGGGGTCGCTTATCTGATCCGGCCGGATGTGCTTGCATTGGGAAGGGTTGAGAGGAAGTTCACGGAAAGGATTCCGGGATTGATACGCTGATCAGATCAGGAGCGTTTGATGGCTGGAACTCAGAAGAATGAAGGGGGCGCGGGGCGGGTTGCTGTTGTTGAAAGCGATGGAATTTTTAAAGGCCGCGATAAAGTAGACGTAGCGAGATGGTTTCCCGTCATGGGACAGTCGAAGACCAGTGGAGCCACATCGGAATGGACGCCCGTCCGTTTAGAACGGAAATTGGGAGGAATTTATTTAGCCAGAGTATGGTAAATCTGTGGAATGTGCTACACAGGCGGCTGTGGAGGTCGACATTGGGGGTATTGAAGTCAGAGTTTGACAGATTCTTGATTACTCAGACCATGAAGGAATACGGTGAAAAGGCAGGAGATTGGGGCTGAGGGGGACCTGGATCAGACATGATGAAATGGCGCAGCAGACTCGATGGCCTAATTTTGCTCCTAAATCTCATGGTCTGATTTTAGGTTCCTGTGTTGCCGGGTGTCAGCATCTCAGTGGATCTGTCCTGTTGGGACCAACACATTCATGCAAACACGAAGAGGATGTGATGTCCCCGACTGAACAGCGCCAGGCAACTAAGTGTCGGCACGTCCATTCCCCGGAGTGTGATGAGATGTCACTTCCCCTTTAAGGCTCAGACTGACAATTATTGCCCGTCCACATCGCTTCATGGAAAGTCTGTCGTTGACGTCCCCGTGCTGAGCACTCAGTGCTCAACCATAGGAGATCCATTTCGAGAGCTATTCTTAGCGATATAAACTTTAGATGTCTTTACTGCCGTCCTGTTTATTTCGAGTCTGCGTTTCAGTGTATTCCAGACCATACTGTACACTTCCTATTACCACCATAGATCTCTCGTTACAGAAGTAATTACAAATTGAGCAGTTTGAAACGATTTGGTCTTTCATTGAAAACTAGCAAGTGACCACTGGAACATGTGGCATCATCGCCTGGTGTGCAGGCTGCAACGCACGAGGTCGCCAGAGGCGGCAGAGGAATGCGGACTCAACCAGCTCCATCACGGGCACAACCCTCCCCAGCATCGGGGACATCTGCAAGATGCGACCCTCGACAAGGCGGCATCAATCACTAAGGCCCCTCACCTCGGGTACAAACTTCCTGCTCATTGCTACCATCGGGAAGAAACACAGGAAACTGAAATCTCAAGGATTCTGGTACACCTCCATCCCCTCCGGCATCATATTATTGAATGTATGAGCACCACGTCCACAGTTTTGCAGTATTTGTTCTCTTTTTGCATCTTACATTAATATTGCATTCTTGCGACGTACTGATCATGCAAAGATACAAATCTCAGGGCGGATAAGTCACAGATAATGAGTCAGGTGTTAAACATCCTATACAGTCCTTTGATACTGGGAGCGGGAGGCCTGAAAGTGAGGGGAAGGAAAATGGGGATGAAATAGGGGGAGACGGCAGTGGAGGAGTTATGAGAGAGAGCGAGTTTGGAGGAACGAGGGTAAAGAAAGAGCGAGATGCTGAGTAAGAGAGCCATAGGTTGAGACAGCAGAATAGTGTAGGGGCGACAGGCGGAGCGGATGGGTTTGTCAGAGTCTGGGAGAGAGCTGGAATTGGGGTAAGAGAATGATGCCGCTTGATTTAAGTCGGCTCCACGGGTTTTTGACAGAGATCCCGGATCTTTTCAGGAATATCCGGGCACAAAGGTGCAGGCTTCTCACAGATGAAACGGTGCTGATCATCTTTGCAACTGACAAGCCAAATAGATTTACATTCACCGCATTCGAACTTTCCCGATGTCACCTTGTACACGACGGTAGAGGCCACTTTCCTGTCAAGGAAGGGTAAAGAGTTTCAAAAGGGATAACGGATCTCAAGCAGGAGGTCCTGCAACTGTCTCCAAAATACTCCCACTGACTCAAGCTCTCCTCACCGACCGGTGTCCGTCCCCAAAATACTCCCACTGACTCAATCTCTCCTCACCGACCGGTGACCGTCCCCAAAATACTCCCACTGACTCAATCTCTCCTCACCGACCGGTGTCAGTCCCCAAAATACTCCCACAGACTCAAGCTCTCCTCACCGAACGGTGTCCGTCCCCAAAATACTCCCACTGACTCAATCTCTCCTCACGGACCGGTGTCAGTCCCCAAAATACTCCCACAGACTCAATCTCTCCTCACCGACCGGTGTCCGTCCCCAAAATACTCCCACTGACTCAATCTCTCCTCACGGACCGGTGTCAGTCCCCAAAATACTCCCACAGACTTAATCTCTCCTCACCGACCGGTGTCAGTCCCCAAAATACTCCCACAGACTCAAGCTCTCCTCACCGAACGGTGTCCGTCCCCAAAATACTCCCACTGACTCAATCTCTCCTCACGGACCGGTGTCAGTCCCCAAAATACTCCCACAGACTCAATCTCTCCTCACCGACCGGTGTCCGTCCCCAAAATACTCCCACTGACTCAATCTCTCCTCACGGACCGGTGTCAGTCCCCAAAATACTCCCACAGACTTAATCTCTCCTCACCGACCGGTGTCAGTCCCCAAAATACTCCCACTTACTCAATCTCCCCTCACCGACCGGTGTCAGTCCCCGAAATACTCCCACTGACCCAATCTATCCTCACCGACCGGTGACAGTCCCCAAAATACTCCCACTGACTCAATCTCCCCTCACCGACCGGTGACAGTCCCCAAAATACTCCCACTGACTCACTCTCTCCTCACCGACCGGTGCCAGTCCCCGAAATACTCCCACTGACTCAATCTCTCCTCACCGACCGGTGTCAGTCCCCAAAATACTCCCACTGACCCAAGCTCTCCTCACCGACCGGTGACAGTCCCCAAAATACTCCCACTGACTCAATCTCTCCTCACCGACCGGTGACAGTCCCCAAAATACTCCCACTGACTCAAACTCCCCTCACCAACCGGTGACAGTCCCCAAAATACTCCCACTGACTCAATCTCTCCTCACCGACCGGTGTCAGTCCCCGAAATACTCCCACTGACTCAATCTCTCCTCACCGACCGGTGTCAGTCCCCAAAATACTCCCACTGACCCAAGCTCTCCTCACCGACCGGTGACAGTCCCCAAAATACTCCCACTGACTCAATCTCTCCTCACCGACCGGTGACAGTCCCCAAAATACTCCCACTGACTCAATCTCTCCTCACCGACCGGTGTCAGTCCGCAGAATACTCCCACTGACTCAATCTCTCCTCACCAACCGGTGTCAGTCCGCAGAATACACCCCCTGACTCAATCTCTCCTCAGCAACAGCTGTGAATCCCCAAAATACTCCCAATCTCTCCTCACCAACCGGTGTCAGTCCGCAAAATACTCCCCCTGACTCAATCTCTCCTCACCGACCGGTGTCAGTCCCCAAAATACTCCCACAGACTCAATCTCTCCTCACCGACCGGTGTCAGTCCCCAAGATCCTCCCACTGACTCAATCTCTCCTCACCGACCGGTGTCAGTCCCCGAAATACTCTCACAGACTCAATCTCTCCTCACCGACCAGTGTCAGTCCCCAAGATCCTCCCACTGACTCAATCTCTCCTCACCGACCGGTATTAGTCCCCAAATTACTCCCAATGACCCAAGCTCTCCACACCGACCGGTGTCAGTCCCCAAGATCCTCCCACTGACTCAATTTCTCCTCACCGACCGGTGTCAGTCCCCAAGATCCTCCCACTGACTCAATCTCTCCTCACCGACCGGTGTCAGTCCCTAAAATACTCCCAATGACCCACGCTCTCCTCACCGACCGGTGTCAGTCCCCAGGATCCTCCCACTGACTCAATCTCTCCTCACCAACCGGTGTCAGTCCCCAAGATCCTCCCACTGACTCAATCTCTCCTCATCGATCGGTGTCAGTCCCCAAAATACTCCCACTGACTCAATCGCTCCTCATCGACCGGTGACAGTCCCCAAAATACTCCCACTGACCCAAGCTCTCCTCACCGACCGGTGACAGCCCCCAAAATACTCCCACTGACCCAATCTCTCCTCACCCACTGGTGTCCGTCCCCAAAATACTCCCACAGACTCAATCTCTCCTCACCGACCGGTGTCAGTCTCTAAAATACTCCCACTGACTCAATCTCTCCTCACCGACCGGTGACAGTCCCCAAAATACTCCCACTGACTCAATCTCTCCTCACCAACCGGTGTCAGTCCCCAAGATCCTCCCACTGACTCAATCTCTCCTCACCGACCGGTGTCAGTCCCCAAAATACTCCCACAGACTCAAGCTCTCCTCACCGACCGGTGTCCGTCCCCAAAATACTCCCACTGACTCAATCTCTCCTCACCGACCGGTGTCCGTCCCCAAAATACTCCCACTGACTCAATCTCTCCTCACCGACCGGTGTCCGTCCCCAAAATACTCCCACTGACTCAATCTCTCCTCACCAACCAGTGTCAGTCCCCAAGATCCTCCCACTGACTCAATCTCTCCTCATCGATCGGTGTCAGTCCCCAAGATCCTCCCACAGGCTCAATCTCTCCTCACCAACCGGTGTCAGTCCCCAAAATACTCCCACTGACTCAATCTCTCCTCATCGACCGGTGACAGTCCCCAAAATACTCCCAATGACCCAAGCTCTCCTCACCGACCGGTGTCAGTCCCCAAAATACTCCCACTGAACCAATCTCTCCTCATCGACCGGTGACAGTCCCCAAAATACTCCCAATGACCCAAGCTCTCCTCACCGACCGGTGACAGTCCCCAAAATATCCCACTGAACCAATCTCTCCTCAGCGACCGGTGTCCGTCCCCAAAATACTCCCACTGACTCAATCTCTCCTCACCGACCGGTGTCCGTCCCCAAAATACCCCAATGACTCAATCTCTCCTCACCAACCAGTGTCAGTCCCCAAGATCCTCCCACTGACTCAATCTCTCCTCATCGATCGGTGTCAGTCCCCAAGATCCTCCCACAGGCTGAATCTCTCCTCACCAACCGGTGTCAGTCCCCAAAATACTCCCACTGACTCAATCTCTCCTCATCGACCGGTGACAGTCCCCAAAATACTCCCAATGACCCAAGCTCTCCTCACCGACCGGTGACAGTCCCCAAAATATCCCACTGAACCAATCTCTCCTCAGCGACCGGTGACAGTCCCCAAAATACTCCCACTGACTCAATCTCTCCTCACCGACCGGTGTCAGTCCCCAAAATACTCCCACAGACTCAAGCTCTCCTCACCGACCGGTGTCCGTCCCCAAAATACTCCCACTGACTCAATCTCTCCTCACCGACCGGTGTCCGTCCCCAAAATACTCCCACTGACTCAATCTCTCCTCACCGACCGGTGTCCGTCCCCAAAATACTCCCACTGACTCAATCTCTCCTCACCAACCAGTGTCAGTCCCCAAGATCCTCCCACTGACTCAATCTCTCCTCATCGATCGGTGTCAGTCCCCAAGATCCTCCCACAGGCTCAATCTCTCCTCACCAACCGGTGTCAGTCCCCAAAATACTCCCACTGACTCAATCTCTCCTCATCGACCGGTGACAGTCCCCAAAATACTCCCAATGACCCAAGCTCTCCTCACCGACCGGTGTCAGTCCCCAAAATACTCCCACTGACTCAATCTCTCCTCATCGACCGGTGACAGTCCCCAAAATACTCCCAATGACCCAAGCTCTCCTCACCGACCGGTGACAGTCCCCAAAATATCCCACTGAACCAATCTCTCCTCAGCGACCGGTGTCCGTCCCCAAAATACTCCCACTGACTCAATCTCTCCTCACCGACCGGTGTCCGTCCCCAAAATACTCCCACTGACTCAATCTCTCCTCACCAACCAGTGTCAGTCCCCAAGATCCTCCCACTGACTCAATCTCTCCTCATCGATCGGTGTCAGTCCCCAAGATCCTCCCACAGGCTCAATCTCTCCTCACCAACCGGTGTCAGTCCCCAAAATACTCCCACTGACTCAATCTCTCCTCATCGACCGGTGACAGTCCCCAAAATACTCCCAATGACCCAAGCTCTCCTCACCGACCGGTGTCAATCCCCAAAATACTCCCACTGACCCTCTCCCTCCCCACCCTGTTAAAGTTTCCAAAGTACTCTCACTGACGCATTCTCCGCAGCCCTGTGACAGTCCCCGAATAATACCTTGCCCAAAGCTCTACCCACAGAGCTGTGTTAAAATAACCCCAAAATAACCCCACGATCACATATTCTCCCCTCAGGACCCTGTCAGTCCTCCAATTACTCCCAGAGCCGCAGCCTCTCCCCACGGAACCGGGTCAGTACCCAATCTTATCCAGCTGCGCCACTCTCCCCACAGCCCTGTCGCATTCCCCGAAATACTCCCACTGACCCTCTCCATAACTGCCAAGGCCGCGTGTCTGTCTCCAAAATACTTGCACTTCCCACTCTCACCGATCAGCTCCGTGCCTGTCCCCAGTATAATCCCACTGTCCAACCTGCTCCCTACAGACCTGTGTCAATCACCAAAACACTCTCACTTCTCACTCTCTTCCCACGGTCCATGTCAGTCCGCAAATTAAACCAACTGTCCGCTCTCCACCAAGGGCCCGTGTCGGTCACAAACTAAACGTATTGCCTAATCTCACCCCACAGACACGTGCAGTCCAAAATTAATTGCAGTATCCCACTCCCTGTCCACTGTGTCCCTCCCCAAATACTCCCACCGACGCATATTCTCCCCACTGACCTACAGACCACAGTCCCCGAAATACACCCCCTTTCCATATTCTTCACACAGACTGCGCCGGGCAACAAATTAATCGCACTGCCCAGTCTCTTCCTACGAGGATACCAGGCCACAGAGTACTTCTACTGTCTTACTCTCTCCACATAGACCCGTTTCTGTCCCCAAAATATCCGCAGTGACCCACCTCTCACCACTGAATTGAGGCAGCAGCCAAAAGCTCCCCTTAACCCGCCTCCCCCACAGACATGTGTCTGTCCCCAAAATTAATGTCACTGCCCGATCTCTTTAGAAAATCAGGCAAAACCCCAAATCTCACCCCGCTTTGCATGTTCCAATCCAGTATGAACTGTCTTGGCCGCGGACACGGTTGTTAACAAAGTTCTGTGAAATTAATTTGCAATCATTAATGATTGAAATCGATCACAATGTAAGGAGCGTCACTCTGTGTCTCACCCGGAGATTTTGATGGGACGGTGTCGAGGGAAATTCACTCCCTGTCTGACCCCGGGAGTGTGTGATGGAAACGTGGGGAGGGAGATTCACTCAGTGTCTGATCCCGGGAGTGCGAGATAGGACCGTGGGGAGGGAGATTCACGTTGTGTCTGACCCCGGGAGTGTGTGATGGGACGGTCTGGAAGCAGATTCAATCTGAGTCTGACCCCGGGAGTGTGTGATGGGACGGTGTGGAGGGAGATTCACTCTGTGTCTGACCCCGGGAGTGCGAGATGGGACCGTGGGGAGGGAGATTAACTCTGTGTCGAACCCCGAGTGTGTGTGTTGGGAAGGTGTGGAGGAAGATTCGATCTGATCTGGATATATTATCTGTCCATCTGACACATACCTCTTCCTCGTTTGAATTTATTTCAAGAAGCTTTGAATCAGAGATAGAACAAAGTTGCTTCGCCCCCTCGTAAGAACTTTCAAACGTCGATATGAAATAACACAGGCCTTTATTTTTGATCCAGTCCTGGGAACAGGTTTGCTCTGGAAATCAGGAACAAGAACAGTGAATCGTCCATTACATCCGCTGAGTGTCAGATTCAGAAAGAAGAACTCTTCACACCTTCGCATCACACACTCCCGGGGTCAGACACAGAGTGAAGCTCCCTCCACACCGTCCCATCACACACTCTTGTGGTCAGACACAGCGTGAAGCTCCCTCCACACTGTTATGCAACTAATTTTGGGGATTTGAGCTTCTTCGCTCGTCCTGTGAAGGCAGAGTGAAGCTCCCCCTGTGGCGCCGCAATTACGCACTGTCGGGTTCAGACACTAGGTGTCTGTCCCGCCACACCGTTCCTTTGCGCACTGCCGGCGTTCGGACAGCAGGTGTCGCTCTCGCCGCACGTCTCATCGCATATTCCCGTGAGCAGCCAGAGACTACAACCTCCCCTCTCTCTCTGCCTTCTGATTAGGTGCGGCGAAATTGGTGATATTACCTCACCCTTTCTGCTACTCTGCAGTTGGCAGATTTCAGTCTTGGTTTAGCTGAGATTTTTGCTCTTCATTTCGAGGTCATTGAATTTGCCTCGGAGATCAGTTTGCGTTTGATGCTGTTCAGAGATATCAGAGCTCAGGACGGAGCGGATGTTTTCCAGGACCAACAATTTGTTTTCAAGGATGGAGCGCTTGCCTTCGAGGACAAACAATTTGCTTATGAGGATGGAGACGTTGTTGTTGAGGGCCGAAACATTCCTGAGACAGGTCCTTGGATCCAGTCGGGAATCTCGGATTTCCTGGTTTTAAGGGTTGCGTTCAGCTCGTGGAGTTGCAGTTGACGTTGATGCTGGGTCCTGTCCATATCCTGATAATTTTCCAAAAGACTCTGGTACTTTTGATTGGAGGCAATCAGACACTGACGGATCTGTAACGCTGAGAGAGATGGTGAACGGGGTGTCGGCGCCACGGTGAATCGTGTTTTGGTGCTACAGTGAGCGGTGTGTCGGTATCACGTTGAGGCGTGTGAGTGGGAATAACAGGATCCTTTTCTGGTCGGCTGCCAGTGACTGGTGTTGTTCTGCAGGAGTCGGTGTTGTCAACGCTTCTGTTTATGCTCTATAGCAATGATTTAGATGATGGAATCACAAGATCCCAGGACAAAGGAGCAGAAATAGGCCATTCGACCCACTGAGTGTGCTCTGCCACTCCACAATGAGCTAAACCATTCTCCTATCTAGCTAAATTTTCCGGATTTTTCCCCATATCACTTGATACGCGGACTAATTAGATACCTATTAATTTCCTCCTTAAATATCTTAAATAATTGGGCATCCGCAGCTGTATGTGGCAAAGAATTCCACAAATCCACGACCCTCTGGCAAAAAGAAATTTTCCTCAACTCTGCTTTAAATGGGTACCCTCTATTTCTAAGACGGTGGCTTCTTGTCTAGGTCTCAACCACCAACGGAAACAACCTTTCCACATCTACTCTGTCCAACCCTTTCAACATTCCTTTTTTCTTGTAAGAATTCCATATAAATCTGCTCTACCATGCCTCTATCTAGCTTACTTTTCCAAACAACTTGAGTCAGTTCCTCTCTCATACCACTGTAATTTCCTTTGTTCCACTTGTTACGTACCCTTGTCACGTGACTGGGGTTGAAGTTATACTGGACATGAGGTAATGGTCTTGTGATGGTGGAGTGATGTCATTTTCCCGCCAGTAGAGGTCATGTGACAGGCTTTTTTTACAGGTTATAAAAGGAAGACCCACCCTGTCAGGTGGGGCAGTTCGTGGCGGAATTTGCCAAGATGACTTCATGTCACTGCGTGATTTAATGTGATGACGCAGTTTAGTAGAAAAATGAAGTTTTATAAAATGCCTAAAGTTTAAAAGGTCATTGCCAGCGGTTTCTTTGCTGGTGGAGAGTGAAGAAAAGTTTGGAGGATAAAAATCGAGGAGAACCGATTTTCGACGGTGGATTGGTTACGACCCTATATGATCCTCATTCGGAAGGATTTCGTTGACTATTCTCGCTGTTAATCCCTGGGTTGACCATAAAGGATTGAGAATAGTGTGGAAAGAAGGTCAGTTCCTTTAAGCCGTTATATTTTATAAAATTCTTCGTGGGGAAGTTCGACGCCGGGGAATCGAAGGACAACGACATGGAAGAGAATTTAAATCGCCTTAAAAAGTCTCTCCTTTTAAAAGAACTGTTTACTTTCGTCATACCGCTTTAAAGAACTGTTTTTTTTTCAATACCGCTTTAAGAACTGTTTGAACATGCAACGCTATTAAGAACTGTGAATGTGTCGCACAGCAGCTGTTTTCCGGTTACGTTTGGGTTTGTTTACTTTTGAGGGGGTTTGTTTCAGTGTTTAATAAACGTGTTATTTGTTATAAAAACCCTTGCCTAACTCATCTATATTTATTGTTGCCTGAATACGTAACACACTGTAATATCGATACGCTGATACCAGCTTCTCCTGGGCAAATTTAAAACTTCACTCAGTCAGATTATGATCACTACTTCCAAGGGGTCCCATTACCTCTAGTTTCCTAATCACCTCAGGCTTATTACACAGCACCCGACCCAAAACAGCCGATCCTCTGGTGAGCTTATGGACAAGCTGCTCCAAAAAGCCATCCCATAAGAATTCTACAAAATCCCTCTCCTGAGATCCAGTACCTTCCTGACTTTCCCAAACCACTTTCATATTAAAATCCCCCATAATTATCTTGATATTTATCTTCTGACACTTTTTTTCAATTTCCGGCTGTAACTTGTACTCCACATTCCGGCTGCTGTTTGGAGGCCTGTATATAACGGCTATTAGTGTCATTTTACCCTTGCCTTTTCTTATCACAACGCATAAAGATTCTGCTCCTTCTGATCCTATATCCCTTCTTTCTAGTGATTTGATACCAATGCTTATCATCAGGGCCACGCCACTCCCTTTACCTACCTTCCTATCTTTCCTATACACTGTGAATCCTTGGACATTCAGCTCCTAATCACACCCATCACTTCGCCATGACTCGGCGATGGCCACAATGTCTTATCTTTTAACCGGTAGCTGTACAACAAGGTCGTTTACTTTATTTCCAATGCTGCCTGCATTTAAGTACAGTACATTTAGATCAGTATCTGTTACCGACTTTACTATATTTCTATCGCAAAGCAAACTCTCCTGTCTATTCACCTGCCTGTCCTTCTTCCCATCTTTGCTGCACAGTATCTTTGACTTATTTCTATTTTCCTCTTCTTCGACCCTAACACGCTGGTTTTCTTCCCCTTGCCAGGTTAGTTTCAACCCTCCCTAACCGCTATATGAAACAATCCCGCCAGGATATTAGTACCCTTTGAGTTCAGGTGTAACCCATCGTTTCTATATAAGTCATACCACCCCCAAAATAGATCCCAATGATCCAAGAATTTGAAGCCCTGTCCCCTGCACCAGTAACTTAGCCACACATTCATCTGCCTAGTTCTGCTATTGTTACAATCATTAGCGCGTGGCTCAGACAGTAATCCTGAGATGATTACTCTGGAGGTCCGGCTTTTCAATTTTCTTACTACCTCCCAGGAATCATCCTTCAGCACGTCCTCTCTTTTTCTGTCTAAGTCCTTGGTAGCAAAATGTATCAAGACTCCTGGCTGCTCGCCCTCTCTCCTCTGAATATTCTGGACCCGATCTGAGATCTTAGTACCCTCGGAGTTCAGGTGTAACCCATCGTTTTTGTAATGAATGCACCTGGTGCAGATGTAATCCTTGCAGAGTCTGGGAGTCCCGGGGGTCCCCACATCTGGCACTCCAAGCTCAACACTAATCCTTGATGCATACCTCTAATGCTACTGTTATTACAAAATAAATAATTTAGTAATAACAACGATCGCAGGAAGCCTTTTCCCGTTTCTGCCTAAGCCCGTTGAGCCAAAGCCCTATCACTCTGCAACCCCACCCCCCCACTCCGCGTCCCGCTCCCACGCTGCCCGCTGGATATGACGATGTTCCGCGTTCATCAGTCGTGCCTCTTTTACCCGAAGTAGTTGAAAGTAATATCCTTCAACTTGACTGCCAAAGCAACCTCATGTCTTCTTTTACCCCTCCTGATTTCTTTCTTAAGTATTTTCTTGCTCCATCCACACCGTCCCATCACACACTGCGTTGGTCAGAAAGAATGTGAATCCCTCTCTCCACGGCCCCATCACACACCCCAGCACTGAGACACGGAAAGAAACGTCCTCAGCCCACGTGACAAATGGACATAGTCATAGAACATAGAATAGTACAGCACAGTACAGGCGCCTCGGCCCATAATGTTTCCCGACCCTTAAACCTTGCCTCCCAACGATCCCCCCACCTTAAATTCCTCCATATACTTACCTAGTAGTCTCTTGAATTTCACTTGGGTGAAATCCGTGCACTTCCTTACTCCAAATGTTTTTACTTCTTGATCAATTCAGCCGGCTTTCTGGTTATAAACTCAGCCTACACAACAGTGAACACTTTCCAATTAATAAAGAAGCACAAACATTAATATTTCGTGACCTCTCTTTTAAAGTAGTTAATAATCAATTTATTTTCCTTGGTATTACAGTTACAAGGAATTGCAATGATCTTTTTCGTGAAAATTTTCTAATCTTTTAAACTCTACAAAACAGAGTTTGTCACAATGGTCAACCTTATCGAGGTCTCTGGTTGGTAGTGTTAATGTTATTTAAATGTATACCCTTTCTAATTTTTTATGCTTATTTCAATCTATTCCAATTTTTTTTCCTAAAGCTTTTTTTTTACTCCTTTGATTCTATTATTTTCTCTTATCTATGGAAGGGTAAACGTTTTGGACTTAATAAAACTTACCTCCAAAAATCTAAAAAAGAAGGTGTTATGGCTCTATCTAACTTCCGCTTATACTATTGGGCAGCTAATGTTCGCTGTCTTACTTTCTGGTCCTTTTTTCATAGCCAGTCTGATTGTCCTAAATGTGTGGCAATGGATTTGAACTCCACTGAGGATCTCTCTATTTCTGGACTTCTTGAATCTGCACTCCCTTGTCGTTTGCCTAGACTAATTGTTAATCCTCTTATTAGACATACTCTGAGAATATATGCCTTGCTTAGAAAATTTAATGGTCATCATGCTTTCTCCCTTTCTAGTCCTATCTAGTCCTATCTAATGGTCAACTTTTCTTTCCTTCTATGCAAAATGTAACATTTCATGATTTGTATAGAATTGGCATTACGTATTTTGAAGATCTTGTCATAGATAATCTTTTGGAAACTTTCCAACAACTTTCTGCAAAGTTCAATCTACCTAATGCCCACTTCGTTAGATACCTTCAAATTAGACATTTCATGAATCCTTTATTATACAATTTTCCTGCGATACCTAAGATAAACGTTGTGGACCTGTCTCTTTCTATTAATCCATTGGGTAAAGGCTTAATACTTGTTATTCGTGATAACTTAGTGACCCTACGGTGTGCCCCATTTGATAAAATTAGAATGGATTGGGAGCATGACTTAAATGTTTTTTTTAATCTGATGCGGTCTTGGACGCAATTCTCAAGTCAGTTAATTCAACCTCTCTTTGTGCTCGGCACTGTTTTTTTACAGTTTAACATTGTCCATAGGGCTCACATGTCCAAATCTAAATTGATTTTACCCGAAGATTGGTCCTGTTTGTGATAAGTGTAAAGGAGGCGAGGCCTCTCTTATCTATATGTACTGGGCCTGTCCTGGTCTAGAGAATTTTTCGAGAAAGGTTTTCTTAACGTTATCCCATGGTCTTAATTGCCGCTTTGAACCTAATCGTGTGATTACTCTTTTTGGTACCTTGGGCGAGGCAGATATACATTTGAGTCCAACTAAACGTCGAACATTATCTTTTGCTTCTCTTTTCGCTGGACGCTTAAATCTGGAGAGATGTTGCCCCACCCACCCATGCTCAATGGCTTTATGATACTATGTCCTGTTTAGACCTTTAAAAAATTCACTACCTACCCCTCAATTCGGACATAAATTTTCAAAAAGTGTGGGGACATTTTCGGGAATATTTTCATAATTCCTATTTAGATTAAGTCTATTTTTTTCAATCCCTGACTCTCAGTTTTTTTTTTCTTTGGTAATAGGAATTATAATTCTTTGTTTTTATTTTCATTTACAGCTTTGGGGGATTCAACGCTCCGATTAATATTCTGTGCATCTTGCAATGGTTGCTCTGGAGATTTTTTTTTCTCTGTGGGGAAGGGGTGAGCACATTAACTTTACATGATTCTATTCTGGGTGCTTTTCCATCATTGTTTTGAATTTTATAACAATCACAGCACGGATACAGGTCATTCCGGCCCTGCTAGTCCGTGCCGAACTCTTAATCTCACCTAGTCCCACCTACCCGCACTCAGCCCATAACCCCCCACTCCTTTCTTGTCCATATACCTATCCAATTTTACCTTAAATGAACTGGCCTCTACTACTTCTACAGGAAGCTCATTCCACACAGCTATCACTCTCTGAGTAAAGAAATACCCCCTCGTGTTTCCCTTAAATTTTTGCCCCCTAACTCTCAAATCATGTCCTCTCGTTTGAACCTCCCCTACTCTCAATGGAAACAGCCTATTCACGTCAACTCTATATATCCCTCTCAAAATTTTACATACCTCGATCAAATCCCCCCTCAGCCTTCTACGCTCCAACGAATAGAGACCTAACTTGTTCAACCTTTCTCTGTAACTTAAGTGCTGAAACCCAGGTAACATCCTAGTAAATCGACTCTGCACTCTCTCTAATTTATTGATATCTTTCCTATAATTCGGTGACCAGAACTGTACACAATATTCCAAATTTGGCTTTACCAGTGCCTTGTACAATTTTAACATTACATCCCAACTTCTGTACTCAATGCTTTGATTTATAAAGGCCAGCATTCCAAAAGCCTTCTTCACCACCCTATCTACATGAGACTCCACCTTCAGGAAACTATGCACTGTTATTCCTAGATCACTCTGTTCCACTGCATTCCTCAATGCCCTACCATTTACCCTGTATGTTCTATTTGCATTATTCCTGCCAAAATGTAGAACCTCACACTTATCAGCATTAAACTCCATCTGCCAACGTTCAGCCCATTCTTCTAACCGGCATAAATCTCCCTGCAAGCTTTGAAAACCCACCTCATTATCCACAACACCTCCTACCTAAGTATCATCAGCATACTTACTAATCCAATTTACCACCCTATCATCCAGATCATTTATGTATATTACAAACAACATTGGGCCCAAAACAGATCCCTGAGGCACCCCGCTAGTCACCGGCCTCCATCCCGATAAACAATTATCTACCACTACTCTCTGGCATTTCCCATCTAACCACTGTTGAATCCATTTTATTACTCCAGCATTAATACCTAACAACTGAACGTTCTTAACTAACCTTCCATGTGGAACTTTGTCAAAGGCCTTGCTGAAGTCCATATAGACTACATCCACTGCCTTACCCTCGTCAACATTCCTCGTAACTACTTCAAAAAAATTCAATAAGTTTTGTCAAACATGACCTTCCACGCACAAATCCATGCTGGCTACTCCTAATCAGCTCCTGTCTATCCAGATAATTATAATTACTATCTCTAAGAATACTTTCCATTAATTTACCCACCACTGATGTCAAATTGACAGGTCTATAATTGCCAGGGTTACTTCTAGAACCCCTTTTAAACAATGGAACCACATGAGCAATACGCCAATCCTCCGGCACAATCCCCGTTTCTAATGACATCTGAACGATCTCCGTCAGAGCTCCTGCTATCTCTACACAAACTTCCCTCAAGGTCCTGGGGAATATCCTGTCAGGACATGGAGATTTATCCACTTTTAAATTTCTTTAAAGCGCCAGTACTTCCACCTCTTTAATTGTCATAGGTTCCATACCTTCCTTACTTGTTTCCCACACCTTACACCATTCAATATCCTTCTCCTTAGTGAATACCGAAGAGAAGAAATCGTTCAAAATCTCTCCCATCTCCCTCGGCTCCACACATAGCTGACCACCCTGATTCTCTAAGGGACCAATTTTATCCCTCACTATCCTCTTGCTTTTAATATAACTGCAGAAGCCTTTCGGATTTACTTCCACCTTATTTGCCAAACTAAACTCGTAACTTCTTTTAGCTTTTCTAATCTCTTTCTTAAGATTCCTTTTACATTCTTTATATTCCTCGAGCAATTCCTTTACTCCATGCTGCCTATATCTATTGTAGACATCCCTCTTTTTTCGCACCAAGTTTGTTATTGTCTGTTTATCTTCCGCTCTATTAATCTTTATTTTTTGTTGGTCTTTTGCTGTACCAATTGAAGAAATGCATACAAATCAATTAAAACAAAGTTAGTATATCTGGCTGCACGACAGACTCAGGCAGAGCATTCCACGCACCACCCACTCTCTGAGAAACCTTCCTCAAATATCCCCCTTGAACTTCCCTCCCCTTATCTTACAGCCATGTCCTCTAGTATTGAGTAATGGTGCCCTGGGGAAGAGGCGCTGGCTGTCCACTCGGTCTATTCCTCTTAATATCTTGTATACATCTATCATGTTTCTTCTCATCCTCCTTCTCTCCAAAGAGTAAAGTCCTAGCCCCCTTAATTTCTAATGATAATCCATAACAGGCAGCATCCTAGTATGTACCCTTTGCAATGCTTCCACATCCTTCCTATATTGAGGCGATCAGAACTGGACACAGTACTCCAAGTGTGGCCTAACCAGAGTTTTATAGAGCTGCATCATTACCTCTCGACTCTTAAACTCTGTCCTTCAATTTAGGAAAGTTAACACTTCACAGGCTTTCTTAACTACCCTATCTACCTGTGAGGCAACTTTCAGGGATTTGTGTGTTGAACTCCATCTACCAATTCTCAGCCCACTCCTGCATCCTATCAATGCCTCACTGCTATCTTTAACAATCCTCTACACTATCCACAACACCATCAACATTTGTGTCGTCTGCAAATTTGCTAACCTATCCCTCTATCCCCACACCTAGGTCGTTAATAAAAATCATGAAAAACAGGATACCTTCAATCCGAACGTACTCCCTCCACCACGGCTCTCTGCATTCTGCAGGCAAGCCAATTCTGAATCCACCTGGCCAAACTTCACAGGATCCCATGCCTTCTGATTTTTTGAATAAGCCTACTGTGTATAACCCTGTCAAATGCCTTACTAAAATCCATGTAGATCACATCCACTGCACTAACCTCATCTGTATACCTGGTCACCTCCTCAAAGAACAGACTTGTTAGACACGATCTGCTCTTCACAAAGCCATGTCGACTGTTCATGAACAGACCATGATACACTAAATGCCCAGAGATCCTGCCTGAATCTTTTCCAACAGCTTCACCAACACAGACGTAAGGCTGACTGGCGTATAATCACCCGGACTATCCGTACGACTTTCTTTGAACAAGAGGGCAACATTCGCCTCCCCACAATCCACCGGTACCATTCCCGTGGACAAAGAGGACATAAAGACCCTAGCCAGAGGCTCAGAAATATCTTCCATCGCCTTGTGGAAAGCCTGGGAAATATTCCGTCATACGTCCTAATGTATTTTAAAAAGTCCAACGTCTCCTCTCCCTTAATATCAACATGCTCCAGAACATCAGCATCACTCATATTGTCCTCAACGTCATCAAGTTCCCTCTCAGTGATGAATACCGAAGAGAAGTATTCATTAAGGACCTCGCTTACTTATACCACCTCCAGTCACAGATTCCCACCTTTATCTCCAAACGGTCCTACCTTCACTCCTGTCATCCTTTTGTTCTTCACATAATTGAAGATTCCCTTGTTGTTTTCCTTTACGCTACAAGGCAAAGCCTTCTCATGCGCCCTTCTTGTTCTCTGCCCCTTCTTAATCTCCTTTCATGCTACCCTATATTCCTCAATAACCCCATCTGATCCTTGATTACCAAACCTCATGTATGCTGCCTACTTCCACCTGACTAGATTTTCCAACTCACTTGTCACCCATGGTTCCTTCACCATACCATTCTTTATCTTGTTCACCCGAACAAATTTGTCCCTAACATCCTGCAAGAGATCCCCAAACATCAACCACATGTCCATAGTACATTTTCCTGCAAAAACATCATCCCAATTCACACCAGCATGTTTTAGGTTAATAGTCTCATAATTTGCCCTTCCCCAATTAAAGATTTTCCCGTCCTCTCTGATTCTATTCTTTTCCATGATAATGTTAAATGCCAGGGAGCGATGGTCACTGACCCCCAGATGCTTACACATTGACAGATCTGTGACCTCACCCGGTTCGTTACCTGATCCTCGATCCAGTATGGCATTCCCCATAGTCGGCCTGTCAACATACTGTGACAAGAATCCGTCCTGGACGCACTTAACAAACTCTGCCCCATCTAAACCACAACCACCAGGCACAACTTCCCACCTTTATCTCTAATCAGTCCTACCTTCACACCTGTAATCCTTTTGATCTTCACATAATTGAACAATGCCTTGGGGTTTTCATTTACCCTACTCTCCAAAGCCTTCTCATGCCCCCTTCTTTCTCTCCTCAGCCCCTTCCTAAGCTCATATCTTGCTACCCTATATTCCTCAATAGCCCCCTCTGATCCTTGCTTCCTAAACCCCATGTATGCTGCCCTCTTCCACCTGACTAGGTTTTCCACCTCACTTGTCACCCATGATTCCTTCACACTACCATTCTTTATCTTCCTCACCGGGACAAATTTAGCCCTAGAATCCTGCAAGAGATCCCTAAACACCAAACACACATCCATAGTACATTTCCCTGCAAATACGTCGTCCCAATCCCCACCCGCTAGTTCAAGCTTTACAGCCTTATGTTTTTGACCTTCCCCAATTAAAAATGTCCCGTCCTCTCCGATTCTATCATTCCCCATGATACAGCTAAAGGCCAGGGAGTGTTGGTCACTGTCCCCCGGATGCTCACCCACTATGAGATCTGTGACCTGAACCGGTTTGTTACCTAATACTAGATTCAACATGGCATTCACCCTCGTCGGGCTATCAACATACTGTGACAGGAATCCGTCCTGGACACATTTAACAAAGTCTGCCACATCTAAACACTTGGAACTAATCAGGTGCCAATCAATATTAGGGATGTCACCCATGATAACAGACCTGTTATTTTTGCACCTTTTTCAAAATCTGCCTGCCAATCTGCTCCTGGTATCTCTGCTGCACCCAATGGGTCTATAGAATACCCCCAGTAGTAACTGCTCCCTTCCAGTTCCTGACTTCCATCCATACTGACTCAAAAGAGGATCCTGCTACATTACACATCATTTCACTAGCTGTAATATTACCCGTGAGCAATAATGCCACCCCTCCTCCGCTCCCCACCACACACCCTCTATCCGTTTCAAAGCAATGAAATCCAGGAATATTGAGAATCCATTCATGCCCTTGTGCCAGCCAACTCTCTGTAATGGCCACTTTATCATAATTCCATGTATGTATACAAGACTGTCAGTTCATCACCTTTGCTCCTGATGCATCTTGCACTGAAGTACACGCCCTTCTACCTTACTATCTCTACACACTTTATTCTGCTTCTCTTTCCTCAAAGACTCTTTATATGTTAGATCTGGCTTTACTCCATGCACTATACCTGCTGTTCTCGCATGAATTTTATCCTCGTCCACCTCATCATCTGCTCTAAGACTCTGGTTCCGCTCCTCCTGCAAATCCAGTATAAACTTCACGGAGCTGTACTAGCAAACCTTCCCGCAAGGATATGAGTCACCCTCCAGTTCAAGTTCCACCCGTCCCGTAGGAACAGGTCCCACCTTTCCTGGATCAAGGTCCAATTGTCCAGAAACATGCAGCCCTTCCTCCTGTAGCCATGTATTTAGCTGCATTATCTTCCTATTTCTGGCCTCACTAGCACGTGGCACTGATAGAAATCCTGAGATTGCGAACCTGGAGGTCCTGTCCTTCAATTTTGCACCTAACTCCCTAAACTCTCTTTGCAGGATCTCCTCCTTCTTCCTATCCACGTCATTGGTCCCTACATGGACCACGACATCTGCCTGCTCACCCTCTCTCTTGAGAATACTGAGAACTTGATCCGAGATATCGCGGACTCTGGCACTAGGGAGGCAACAGACCATCCGGGATCCTCGATCTCTCTCACAGAACCTCTTTTCTGGCCCCCAACCTATCGAATCCCATATCACTAGTGCAAGCCTCTTTTTCCTCATTCCCTTCCCAGCTGAGGGTCCAGTCTCGGACCACTGCAACTTGTCCCTGGTTGGTCGTCCCCACCAACAGTATCCAAAACGGTGTACTTATTGTTGATAGGAACGGCTACAGGGGTGCTCTGATCTTTCTCTCTATCTCCCTTCCCTCTTCTAACAATCAACGAACTGCATGTCTCCTGACTCTTAGCGGTGACTATCTCCCTGTATCTCCTGTCTATTTCTACCTCTGCCTCCCGAAAGAGCCAAAGTTCATTCAGCTCCCGCTCCAGTTCCCCAACTCGGTTTGTCAGGAGCTGCAGCTGGATACACCTTTTGCCGGTGTAGTCATCAGGGACAACTGTGAATCTCATACCCATCGCACACGCCCGGAGAAAGACACGGAATGAAGTTCCCTCCACAACGTCCCGTCACAGATTCCCGGGATCAGGCACAGAGTGAAGGTCCCTCCACATCATCCATCACAGTCTCTCCAGTCAGGCACAGACTGAGGCTTCCTCTACCCGACGCCCCTGATACACTCACGGAGTCAGAGACAGATGCTCGCTCCACACCTTCCCATCAGACACCGGCATCAGCTCTCTCTCCACGCTCCAATCACGCACTCCAGGATTCAGACACAGAGTGAAGCACCCGCTGCACCGTTCCGTCACACACTCCCGGATTCAGAGTCAAACTCTCTATCCACCGCGCCCCAACCCACTTCAGTGGGCACACATGGGGTGAACGTCTCTGGGCACTGTCCCAATGCTCAATCCCGGGGTCAGAGAACAGAATTTAGATCCCTCCATAAAATCCAATCACACACAGCCTTGTTCAGACACAGTGTGAACCTCTCTCTCTCTCCACGGCTCCAACTCACACGGTCAGACACAGAACGAAACCCCCTCAGCACACACGACAACTATCAGAGGGAGAGTAATTCTCCCTCTACAGTTTCTCAAGACACCACAGAGAGAAGTGTCAGACGCAGAGGGAAGCTCCCTCCACACGGTCCCATCACACACTCCCGAGTCCAACGCAGTGTGAGTCTCCCTACTTCCGTCCCATCGCACATTTCCTGACGAGTCACAGAGTGAAGGTCTCTCTGAACGGACACATCACACCCCAATGTGTTCACACACAAAGCGAAGTTCCGCCCACAACGCCCCATGGCTCACTCATGGGGGCCAGGCTCCCTCCACAACATCCAATCACACAGTTCGGTGTCACAAAGAATGAAAGTGCCTTTGCACCGTCCATTACACAATCCCGGAGACAGATACTCCCGGAGAGTGAAAATGGATTCTGTTCTATCAGACATTCCCGGAGTGAGACGTAGAGTGAAGCTGTAATGTTACGTCTCACAATCCCGTGGTCAGACGCAGAGTGAATCCACATCCACAACGTCCCATCACACTCTCCTGGATTCAGTGGGAGAGTGAAGCTCCCTCCACGCAGCCCCATCACACACTCACCGGGTCAAACACAGAGTGAATCACTCTCTATACCATTTCTTCACACACTCCCGATGTCAAACACAGAGTGACGCTTCCTCTCTCCATGCCTGCCCTGTGATGAGGAGCGGGTGAAAGAGGGGGATGTTGCCTCACCTCTTCTGCTGGTCAACAATTCACAGATTTGAGCCTTGGTTTCGTTGGCAGATCTGTACTTCGTTTCCATCTCAGTGAACTGTTGACGGAGTTCAGTGTGCCTTCGTTTAAGAACAGACAAATTATAGTTGAGCACAGAGCGATCCTTGAGACAGGATCTCTGCGTCTGATTCAGATGGGAAATCTCCGATATTGTGGATTGAAGGGTTGCGTTTAACTCATGGACTTGTAGTCGACATTGGCGCTGGGTCCTGTTCATCTCGTGATTCTCTTCCCAAAGGAGCTGGTAGTTTCGGTCGGATGTGATCTTAGACTGACGAATCTGTGATACTGAGAGAGATGGTGAAGGATGTTTAGCGTTTACAGTGACACGTGAATCAGCGTCACGCTACCGAACGGGTCACAGAGAGTGTTGTGTCAGTGTCACGGTGAAGGATGTCACAGTGAAGGATGTGCCGGTGGCACAGGCGTGTCTCTTTCACACTGAGGGATATATCAATGTCCCGGTAAAGGTTTTTTGGGGTCAGGGGTCATGCATGGGGGTCTACGTCAGTATCGTGCGGGGTATGTTCGAGCTGCTGTGAGGGACGTGTCGGTGTCACTGTGATAGGTGTTTCTGTGCCCCGGCGAGAGGTGTGCCGATTGCAAGGCTGGGAAATGTCGAGTGAGGGGCCTGGTGGTGTCACGGTTGGTGGAATATCTGTGTCATGGTGTGGGGTGTGCTGGTCTCAAAGAGCGGGGTATGTCTGTCACGGTGAGAGACATGTCATGGCCACGGTGGGTGTGAGAGTGTCACGCTGAGCCGTGCGACGGTACTATGGAGAGTACACGAAGAGTACTCTGTCGGTGTCATTGTGAATTTAGATATTGGTATCACGCTGAGGGTTTGCCTGTGTCAGGGTGAGGTGTGGGTAATTGCCTCAGTGATCGGTGCATCGGTGTTATGTTCAGGGGTGATACTGCCTGGGTAACGGTTGGGGGTACTTCTAAAAACCTTAGGATTTTCCTTTACGCTACACGCCAAGGCCTTCTCTTGATCCCTTCTTTCTGTCCACAGCCCCTTATAAATCTATTTTTCTTGCTACCCTATGTTCCTCAATAGACCCATCTGATCCTTGCTTCCTAAACCTCATGTATGCTGCCTTCTTTCATCGGTGTTACAGTAAGCGGTGGGATTGTTGGTTTCATTTTATAATCTCAGTATATTCCACTGTCTTTATTTACGGTCTGACTCCAGTTTTACTCACCATGGATCGACAGACCGGCCAATGTCACGATGAGGGCGGATGTAACTAGGCATAGTAGGCAGATCAGACGGTACGGTCTATTTACGATCTTCACTTTCGACTGCTGTTCATGCGCAGCTGTGGAGGGACCATACGAACATAAGATGATAATAAATACTTATTAAGACCATAGGAGCTACTTAATGAATGTTTTACTTCATTATCTTAGTCACTGTAGTGATGACTTGCAGCAGACTGAAAAATCTGAGCATGTAGATATTAAGAAAGAGGATGTAATGGAGCTTTAAGAAAGCATCGAGTTTGATAAGTCGCCGGTATCGGACGAAATATACCGCAGGATACCATGGGAGGCGAGGGAAGAGATTGCTGAGGCTCTGGCGATGATCTTTGCATCATCACTGGAGACGTGGGAGGGTCCGGAGGATTGCGGATGTTTTTCCTTTATTCAAGAAAGGGAGAAGAGATAACCCAGGAAATTATAGAGCAATGAGTCTTACGTCAGTGGTTGGTAAGTTGATGGAGAAGAATGATATAATTAGGAGTCAGCATGGCTTTGTAAAAGGCAGATCGTGCCTTACGAGACTGATTTAATTTTTGTGGGGATATGTCTAAACTCATTGATGAAGGAAGGCCAGTTGATGTAGTGTATATGGGCTTCAGCAAAGAATTTTATAAGATACCCCATGCAAGGTTTACTGAGAAAGTAAGGAGGAATGGGATCCAAGGGGATATTTTCTTGTGGATCCAGAACTGGCTTGCCCACAGAAGGCAAAGAGTGATTGTAGACGGGTCCTATTCTGCATGGAAGTCAGTGACCAGTGGAGTGCCTCAGGATTCTGTTCAAGGACCCTTATTCTTCGTGACTATTATAAATGAACTGGATGAAGATGTGGAGAGATGGGTTAGTAAGTTTGCTGACGACACAATGTTTAGGGGTGTTGTGGATAGTTAGAGGGCTGTCAGAGGTTACAACGGGACATTGATAGGATTAAAAACTGGGCTGAGAAGTGGCAGATGGAGTTCAACCCAGTTAAGTGTGAAGTGGTTGATTTTGATAGGTCAAATCGGATGGCAGAATATAGTATTAATGATAAAAGTCTTGACAATGTGGAGAATCAGCGGGATCTTGGGGTCCGAGAGCAAAGCAGCTGAGCAGGTTGACTCTGTGGTTAAGAAGTCTTACGGTGCATTTGCCTTCATCAATCGTGGAATTGAATTTAGGAGCCGAGAGGTAATGTTGCAGCTCTATAGGACCCTGGTCAGACACTACATGGAGTACTGTGCTCAGATCTGGTCGCCTCACTATAGGAAAGACGTGTAATCCATAGAAAAGGTGCAGAGGAGATTTACAAGGATGTTGCCTGGATTGGGGAGCACGCCTTATGAGAATTGACTGTACTCGGCCTTTTCTCCTTGGATCGACGGAGGTTGAGAGGTGACCTGATAAAGGTGTACAAGATGATGAGAGACATTGATCGTGTGGATAGTCAGAGGCTTTTCCCCAGGACTGGAATGGCTCGCACAAGAGGACATGCTTTTAAGGTGCTTGGAAGTAGGTACAGAGGAGGTGTCAGGAGTAAACCGATCCATAGTGAATTCTTTGTCAGTCCTCTACGCTGCCCACAACACTAACTTCCCTCGTATTATCTGCAAACCTACTAACCCTACTGACAGTCAGGAGAGGGAAGGGCAAGAAGCAGGTATTAGAGAGTACCCCAGTGGTTGTATCCACTAACAATGAGTATTCCTGCTTGATTACTGTGGGGTGGGGACGGCCTACCTGGAGGAAGCAACAGTGGTCGCGCCTCTGTAACAGCGTCTGGTCCTGTGGCTCGGATGTGTAGGGAAAGGAAGAGGAATGCAGCTGCGATAGGGGACTCTGTAGTTGGGTGGTCAGATAGGAGATTCTGTGAACGCAGAAAGAAACGCGGATGGTAGTTTGCCTCCCAGGTGCCAGTGTCCGGGATGTTTCTGATCGCGTCCACGATATCCTGAAATGGGAGGGAGAACAGATCGCGGTACATATCGGTAGCGACGACAAAGGCAGGAAAAGGGAGGAGCTCCTGAAGGAGTTAGGGAAAAAAGTTAGGAAGCAGAACCTCAGAGGTAGTTCCTGCCTGAGCCACGTGACAGTGAGAATAGGAACAGAATGAGGTGGAAGATAAATGCGTGGCTGAGGGATTTGAGCAGTGGACAGGAATTCAGATTTCTGGATCATTTGGAGCTCTTTTGGGACCAGGGTGACCTGTACAAAAAAGATGGGTTTGCACCTGAATCCGACGTTTGCTAAGGCTACTGGGGAGAGTTTAACCTGCAATTGCTCGGGGTTGGGAACCGAACTGAAGTGACAGAGGAAAGAGAGTTTGGCTCACAAATAGAGAAAGCTTGGAGACAGTGCGAGAGGGAGTATAGTCAGGTGGTAGAATTCAGGAATGGCAACTTCAAGTGCCGGGTTAAGATGTTTCAGAAAAGATAGGGAGGAAGAAAAAGGTGGGGGCATGGCACTGTTGATCAGGGAAACAGACACCGCTTCAGAAGAGGAGGACACCATGGAGGAGTTGTCTGCGGAATCTCTGTGCGTGTACGTTAGAAATAGGAAGGGGTCAATAACTCTATGGACTATCCAATTGTAACAGGGACATCGAGGAGCAGAGAGGGAGACAGATTCTGGAAAGGAGTAATAACAACGGGATTGCTTTGGTGGGAGTTTTTAATTTCCCAACTATTGATTGGCATCTTCCTAGAGTGAGGGTGTTTAGATGGGGTGGAGTTTATTAAGTGTGTTCAGGAAGGATTATTGACACAAAATGTAAATATTCCTACAAGAGGAGAGGCTGCACTTGAACTGGTTTTGGGAAATGAACCTGGTCAGGTGTCAGTTCTCTCAGTGGGAGAGCATTTTGGAGATACTGATCACAATTCTATCTCCTTTACCATAGCATTGGAGAGGGATAGACACAGACAAGTTAGGGAAACGTTTAATTGGATTAAAGGGAACTATCAGGCACAAAGTTGGAAGTTTGAATTGGAAACAGATGTTCGCAGGGAAACGTACGGAAGAAATGTGGCAAAGTTCAGGGTGTTCTTGTGTGGGGCACTGGGTAGGTGCGTTCCACTGAGACATGGAAAGGATGGTCGGGTGCAGGAACCGTGGTGTGCAAAGGCTGTTGTATATCACATCAGATGAAGAGAAGACAGTACGAAAGTTAGAAAGACGAGGTAATGATACGAATCTAGAAAAAATTATGGCTAGCAGGAAGGAGCTTAAGAGTGAGATTAGGAGAGCCAGAGGGAGCCATGAGAAGGTCTTGGCGGTCAGAATTAAGGAAAACCCCAAGACATTCTATAAGTATTTTGAGATCAAGAGGATGAGACGTGAGAAAATAGGACAAATCCAGTGAGACGATGGAAATGTGTATAGGAACCGGAGGAAGTAGAGGAGGTTCTGAATGAATATTTGCTTCTGTATTCACTACGGAAAATGATCTTGGAGATTGAAGGGATGACTTGCAGTGGATTGAAAAGCTAAAGAATGTACAAATTAAGAAAGAGGATGTGCTGGAGCTTTTGGAAAGTATCAAGTTGGACAAGTCACCGGGACCGGGTGGGATGTATCCCAGGCTACTGTGGGAAGCGAGGTAAGAGATTGCTGAGCCTCTGGCAATGACCTTTACATCATCAATGAGGACGGGAGGATTTCCGGAGGATTGGAGGCTTGCGAATGTTGTTCCCTTCTTTAAGAAATGGAGGAGGGACAGCTCGCAAAATTATACGCAAGTGAGTCTTACTATCGTGGTTGCTTAGTTGATGGAGAAGATCCTGAGAGGCAGGATTGATGAATATTTTGAGAGGTCTAATATGAATAGGAATAGATATCATGGCTTTGTCAAGGGCAGGTCGTGCCTCACGAGTCTGATAGTGTTTTTTGAGGACGTGACTAACCACATTGATGAAGGTGGAGCCGCAGATGTAGTGTATATGCATTTTAGCAGGGTATTTGATATGATACCACATGCAAGGCTTATTGGGAAAGTAATAAGTCATGGGATCCAAGGGGATATTGCTTTGTGGATCAATAACTGGCTTGCCCGCAAAAGGCAAATTACGCTTGTGGAAGGGTGATATTCTGCATGGACTCCTGTGATTAGCGGTGTGCCTCAGAGATCTGATCTGGGCCACCCACCCTTTGTGATTTTTATAAATAACCTGGATGAGGAAGTGGAGGGAAAGGGTTAATAATTTTGCTGTTGACACGATGGTTGGAGGTGTTGTGGATAGTGTGGAGTTGTCCGATGTTACAGCGGGACATCGATAGGATGCAAAACTGGGCTGAGAAGTGTCCGATGGAGTTCCACACAGATAAGTGTGAGGGGTTGTTCATTTCGGTAGGTCAAATATGATGGCAGAACATAGTATTAATGGTAAGACTCTTGGCAGTGTGGAGGATCAGAGGGATCTTCGGGTCTGAGTCCATGGGACACTCAAAGCTGCTACTTAGGTTGGCTCGGTGGTTAGAAAAGAAATACGGCAAATTGTCCTTCATCAATCGTGGAATTGAATTTAGGAGCTGAGAGGTAATGTTGCAGTTATGTAGGACATTGTTCAGACCCCAGATGGAGTACTGTGCTCCGTTCTGGTTGACTCACTAAAGGAAGGATTTGGAAGCTATAGAATGGATTCAAATGAGATTTTCGAGGATGTTTCCTGGGTTGGGGAGCATGCCTTATGAGAACAGGTTGAGTGAACTCGGCGTTTTCTGTTTGGAGCGACGGAGGATGAGTCGTGTAAGGGCTGAAATGCTTGCCCCAAGAGGACACACGTTTAACGTGCTGGGGAGTAGGTGCAGAGGACATGTCAGGGGTAAGTGTTTTAAGCAGGCAGTGGTGAGTGCGTGGAATGGGCTGCCGGCAACGCTGCTGGAGGCGGACATGATAGGGTCATTTAAGGACCTTCTGGATAGATACATGGACCGTAGAAAAATAGAGGGCCATCGGTATGCTGAGTAATTTCTAAGGTAGAGACATGTTCGGGACAACTTTGTGAGCCGAACCGCCTGTATTGTGCTGTAGGTTTTCAATGATTCTCACTATATGAAGGACCTTGAAACCGTAAGAGATTTACAAGGATGTTGCCTGGATTGGGGAGCATGCCTTATAAGAATAGGGTGAGTGAACTCGGCCTTTTCTCCTTGGAGCGATGGAGGATGAGAGATGAATTGATAGTGGTGTACAAGATAAGGAGGGACATTGATCGTATAGATCATGTAGGCTTTTTTCAGGGCTGAAATGGTTAGCATGGGAGGGAATAGTTTGAAGGTGCTGGGAAGTAGGTGTAGAAGAGATGTCAGGGGTAAGTTTTTTACACAGGGAGTGGTGAGTGCGTAGAATGGGTTACCGGCGGCGGTGGTGAAGGAGGAAATTATACGTTCTTTATAGGACTCCTGGATGGCTACATCCAGCTGAGAAGAACAGAGGATATGGGTAAAGTCTTGGTAGTTCTTAGATGGGGACATGTTCTGCACAGCTTTGTGGGTCGATGCGCCTGTATCGTGCTGTATGTGTTCTATGATTTTTATGTGTCTAAAGCACCTCTCTACAATTTAATCCAGATCATTGTTATACATCACGGAGAGGCGAAGTCCCAGTGACATCCAGAGATACAAATCCTTTCATAGTTGAAGAGCAGCGTTAAACAATCACAGATTGCAGAGCAAAGCGTCACAGTTACAGAGAGAGGGCAGTGCAGGCAGACGATAAGGTGCAAGAGGTCACGACGAGGTCGATCGTGAGGTCAGAAGTCCATCTGACGTTCTAGGGGGCCTTTCGATAATCTGATATCTCAACCACACCACACACCCACTCCGATGGGAGGGAGTCCGGGTTGGGTAGGGGTCTATGATTAATCTGGCAGATGCACCGAAGCAGCAGGAAGTGTAGACAAGTGTCCACGGAGGGAACATGTTACGTTTCCATCTTTGGAAAGAGGCACCAAGACGGCTGATGAGACAGTGCAGTTGACATGATGTGCAGGGACTTCAATAAGGCATTTGTTGGGCCGCTCTGCATAATGGGGTGAGGCCTAGGGCGATTAGACAGACCGATTTGATTGGGGATGACCCGCTTGTCCTGATTGGTTGATAAAATGCGCACTGACATTAACAAGTACAGTCACAAGATCCCAGATGGCAGATCACTCTGGGAGATGGAAGAGAGGAAGGGAGGGAGAGACGGAGAAAGAATTGACTGATGAGAGAGGGAGGGAGTGGGGAAGTATGGAGGGTGGAAGATGGAGGAGGGAGAGAGGTACTGGATGGCGTGAGACCCAGGGAGAGCTGTCGGGCTACTTTGATCTGGAAGGACGGATCAGGCACGGGGAGTAGATGTAATCTGCCTAGACATTAACAAGGTCTCAGATGATACACTGCTTCGGGTGCCGGGAGACAGAGGATACAGGATTATGTGAAAGTGGATGACGAGGAGGAGAGAGAACTGAGGGAGAGAGGGTGTGTCAGTGAGAAAGGAGGTAGACAGGGACGAGAGAGGGGGAAGGAGAAAAGGAGGGGATACAAATCCTTTCATAGTTGTAGAGCAGCGTAATACAAACACAGAATGCAGAGTAAAGTGGTACAGTTGCAGAGAGAGGGCAGTGCATCAGACGATAAGGTGCAAGGGGCTACTACGAGGTCGATCGTGAGGTCAGAAAGCCATCAGATCACTCTATTCGATAATCGGATATCTCAACCCCACCACACCCCCACCCCGATGGGATGAGTCCGGGTTGGGTAGGGGTTTATGATTAATCTGGCTGCTGCACCAAAGCAACAGGAAGTGTAGACAAGTGTCCACGGAGGGAACATGTCAGTTTTCCATCTTTGGTGAGAGACAACAAGGCGGCTGATGAGACAGTGTCATTGACATGTTGTGCAGGGACTTCAATAAGGCATTTGTTGAGCTGCTCTGCATAATGGGGTGAGGCCTAGGGCGATTAGACAGTCCGATTTGATTGCGGATTACCCGCTGGTCCTGATTGCCAGATAAAATGTACACTGACTTTAACAAGTACAGTCACAAGATCCCAGATGGCAGACCACTCTGGGAGATGGGAGAGAGGAAGGGAGCGAGAGACGGAGAAAGAATTGACTGATGAGAGAGGGAAGGAGTGGGGAAGTAGTGAGGCTGGAAGATGGAGGAGGGAGAGATGTACTGGATGGCGTGAGACCCAGGGAGAGCTGTCGGGCTACTTTGATCTGGAAGGCCGGAACAGGCACGGGGAGTAGATGTAATCTATCTAGACTTTAACAAGGTCTCAGATGGTACAAAACTCCGGGGTGCCGGGAGACAGAGGACACAGGATTAGGTGAAAGTGGATGACGAGGAGGAGTGAGAACTGAGGGGGAGAGGGGGTGTTAGTGCGAAAGGAAGAAGACAGGGACGAGAGAGGGGGAAGGAGAAAAGAAGGAGAGATAATAGGGGAGGAGTGTGGGGCAGAGGGGGAAGAGTGGGGAGCTGGGGAGATAGAACGGCATAGACGGGCAAAGTCTTTTTTTAGGAGAGTAGTTGGGGAGAATCGGGAACCGAGTCGAGGAGGAGATTCGAGTAGGAGAGGGGCAGAGAGTTTGGGGTGAAAGTGGAAGAGAGCGAAGGAGGAGAACGAGGATGTTGTCTAGTCTCGAGGGACTGATTTGTGCAGAGAGGTCGGTCAGTTTGGGACTTTAATTCTTGGAACGTAGTGGTGACCTCACAGAGACGTATAAAACCACGAGCACTGAATGGGGAGGGATTAAAGAAGATTTGCAGGGAGGTGGGAACTGAAGGGCCAGAGCAGATCATGGAGCGGGGGTGGAAATAAATTGTGTTAAAAGTTCATGCAAAGTCAGAAATAGAAGTGTTGTGTATGGGTATTACAATCTTCGGAGGCGTGTCTATTTCAATGCGAGGAGAATATCGTCCGGAAGGCAGACAAGCTGAGGGCGTGGATTGACACGTGGAATTATCACATCATAGCCATTAGTGAAACTTGGCTACAGGAGGGGCAGGACGGCAGCTTAATGTTCCAGAGTTCCGATGTTTCAGACGTGATAGAGGCAGAGGGATGAAGGGTGGGGTTGGGGGTGGTGACATTGCCCGTCTGGGAAAATGTTACAACAGTGCTCAAGCAGGACAGATTAGACGGCTTGGCTACCGAGGCCATATGGGTGGAGCTGAGAAACAGGAAAGACATTATAACCACATTAATGGGGTTGTATTTCAGACCACACAATAGTCAGTGAGAACTGGAGGAGCAAATCTGCAGAGAGACAGCAGACAACTGCAGGAAACATAAAGTTGTGATAGTAGGGGATTTTTATTTTCCACATATTGATTGGGGCTCTCATATTGTTAAAGGTCCAGATGGTTTAGTGCTTGTATAATGTCTTCAGCAAAGTTTTCTATATCAATATGTGGAGGTACCAACTAGAGAGGATGGAATTTTAGATCTCCTATTAGGAAACGAGTTAGGACAGGTGACGGAAGTCTGTGTGGGGAAACACCGAGGGACAGTGATCATACAGCCATTAGTGTCAACTTGATCATGAATAAAGATAGATCTGGTCCTCGGGTTGAAGTTCTAAACTGGAAAAGGGCCAAATTCGATTAAATGAAAAATGATCTAAAACGTTTGGATTGGGACAGGTTGTTCTCTGGCAAGGATGTGATTGGTAAGTGGGAGGCCGTCAAAGGAGAACTTTTCAGAGTGCAGAATTTGTATGTTCCTGTCAGGAATAAAGGCAAAGTGAATGAGATTAAGGAACCTTCGTTCTCTAGGGATGTTAGAACTCTGATAAGGAAAGAGAGAATGTATGAAATGTATAGGAAACAAGGAGCAAATGAAATTCTTCAGGAGTATAAAATGTGCAAGAAAATACTTAAGAAAGAAATCAGGAGGGTTTAATGAAGACATGAGGTAGTTCTGGCAGTCAAGTTGGAGGATAATCTTAAGAGCTTCTGCAGGTATATTAAGTGCAAAAGGATAGTAAGGGATAAAATTGGTCCTCTTGAAAATCAGAGTGGTCGGCTACGTATGGAAGCAAAAGAAATGAGGGAGATCATAAAACTTTTTTGTATCTATATTTACTAAGGAAACTGACAAGGTGCCTATGGAAATGAGGGAAACAAGTAGTGAGGTCATGAATCCTATAGAGGTTGAAGAGGAGGAGGTGATTGCTGTCTTGAGGCAAGTCAGAGTGGATAAACCCCTAGGCCCTGATATGGTTTACCCTCGGTCCTTGAAGGAGACTGGTATTGAGGCAAGTCAAAGTGGATAAATCCCCAGGCCCTGACAGGGTTTACACTCGGACCCTGAGGGAGACTCGTGTTGCAATTGCAGGGACCCTGGCAGAAATATTTAAAATGTCGGTATCCACGGATCAGGTGCCGGAGGATTGGAGGATAGCTCTTCCGTTTTTACGTTATTTTTTTTTTTAAAAGCTCTAAAAAAATCTGGGAAATTATAGGCCGGTAAAATTACCATCAGGTGTAGGAAAATCATTGGAAGGAGTAATAAGGGATAGAATCTACAAGTATTTAGAGAGACAGGGACTCATTAGGGAGAGTCAACATGGTTAGTGCGTGGTAGGTCATGTTTAACCAATCTAATACGGTTTTTCGTGGAGGTTACTAGAAAAGTGAATGAGGGGAAGGCGGTGGATGTTGTCTATATGGAATTCAGTAAGGCCTTTGACAAGCTCCCGCATGGCAGGTTAGTTAGGAAGATTCAGTCCCTAGGTCGCAGTCGCGGTAACATAAAGTAAGAAGAAACCTCTTACATATACATGGTGAGGTAGTAAATTGGATTAGACATTGGCCCAACGGAGAAACCAAACAGTGGTAATGGAGGATTGCTTCTCTGAGTGGAGGCCTGTGACTAGTGGTGTGCCACAGGGATCGGTACTGGGTCCATTGTTACTTGTCATCTATATCAATGATCTGGATCATAATGTGGTAAATTGGATCATCAAGCTTGCTGATGATACAGAGTTTGGAGGTGTAGTGAACAGTGAGGAATATTTTCAATGCTTGCAGAGGGAATTGGACCAGTTGGAAAAATGGGCTGAAAAATGGCAGGTGGAGTTTAATGCAGACAAGTGTGAGGTATTGCTCTTCGGCTGGACAAACAAAGGTAGTTCATACAAGGTAAATTATAGGGCACTGATGAGTGCAGTAGAAGATAGTGATCTGGGAATACAGATACAATAATTCCCTAAAAGTGGCGTCACAGGTAGATAGGGTAGGAAAGAGAGCGTTTGGTACATTGGCCTTTATAAATCAGAGTATAAGAGTTGGAATGTTATGTTGATGTTGTATAAGGCATTGGAGCGTAGAAAAATGAGGGCAGATTTGAAAGAGGTATATCTACTTGGATAGATCGTTGGCTGTTCGGCAGGAAACAGAGAGTGGGAATAAAGGGATCCATTCTGTTTGGCTGCCAGTTACCTGTGGTGTTCCATAGGGGCCCGTGCTGGGGACTCTTCTTTCTACGCTGTATGTCAACGATTTGGATTATGGAATAGATGGCTTTGTGGCTATGATTTCTGATGATACAAAGTTAGGCGGGGTGCCGGTAGTCCTGAGGAAACAGAGAGTCTGCAGAGAGACTTGGATAGATTGGGGGATGGGCAAAGAAGAGGCAAGTGAAATACAATTTTGGAAATTGTACGTTCATGCACTTTAATTGATGAAATAGAAGGGGAGACTATCATTTAAAAGGGGAGATAATTCAAAGTTCTGACATGCAACGGGACTTGGGAGTCCTCGTGCAGGATACCCTTATGGTTAACCTCCAGGTTGAGTCGGTGGTAAAGAAGGGGAATGCAATGCTGGAATTCATTTCTGGAGTAACTCAGTTCTAGGAGCAGGGATGTGTTGTTGAGGCTCTATAAGACACTGGTAAGACCGCACTTGGAATACTATGTGCAGTTTTGGGCTCCTTATTTAAGAAGTGCTGTGCTGACGTTGGAGAGGGTTCAGAGAAGATTCACTGGAATGAATCCGGGAATGAGAGGGTTAACATTCGAGGAACGTTTGACCGCTCTTGTACTGTACACCTTGGAGTTGAGAAGAATGTGGGGGACCTCATAGAAACATTTCGAACGTTGAAAGACATGGACAGAGTGGATGTGTCAAAGTTGTTCCCCATGGTGGGGGAGTCTATTACGAGAGGACATGACCTACGGATTGAAGGGCGCCCATTCAGAACAGAGATGCGAAGATTTTTTTTTTTGCCAGAGGGCGGCATTGGAGTTCAGATCATGGGGTGTATTTAAGGCAGAGTTTGATAGGTATCTGTGTAGCCAGAGCATCAAAGGTTATGCTGAGAAGGCGGAGGAGGGGGAACAAATGGGAGAATAGATCAGCTCATGATAAAATGGCGGAGCAGACTCGATGGGCCGACTTGCTCTCCTCTGCTTCTTTGTCGTATGGTCTTATAATATTATGATGGGTATACAGAGAGTGAATGCAAGCAGGCTTTTTCTACTGTGGCTAGGGGAGAAAAAAAAAACAGAGGACATGGGTTAAGGGTGAAGGGGGAAAAGTGTAAAGGAACATGCGGCGGGGCCTCTTCACACAGAGAGCGGTGGGACTGTCCAATGAGCTGCCAGATGAAGTGATGAAAGCAGGATCACTTTTATTATTTAAGAAAAACTTGGACAGGTACATGGAATGACGGGTATGGAGGGATATGGTCCAGGTGCAGGAGACAAATGCATTCGAAACTAGGACTCTTGCGACTAAAACAAGTGACCCTGCAGACTGACGTCATCACTGTGAACTCTGACCTGTTTGTGCAGTGGTTGGCAGTCCGCCGGGTCCCGAGGAAATGGGAGGATCTTCGTCCTCAACGATGCGGGTTTCCTCTTTCCGAAAGTTCAGTTCTGAGTAAGTGGAGGTCACACCGTCTGGGAGAGAGAGTGAGAGAGAACAGTTAAGAAAGAGGGTGAGAGCGGTAGAGATTGGGTGAGGGAGTCGGGGAGAGAGAGAAGAGCGAGGGGTGAGGGAAGAGAAAGAGGGTTTAAGAGAGTAGGAGAGAAGGGGTGAGACAGCGAGCGAGAGAGAGAGAGTGAGGGTTGGTGGAGAGAGGACAGAGACGTGGATACAGAGAGAAGACGATAACGACGGACAAAGATGGGAGAGCGCGATGCGGGCATTGGGCAGGAAAATGCGACAGAAAGAACTGGGAGAGAGAACGGGGAGAGAAAGGGGAGAGAGTGAGAGAAAGGGGGTAGAGGGGGAGAGCGGAGTGAGAGGTGTGAGAGATGAATGGAGAGGAATGAGAAGGGAGAGGGTGGAAGTGGTAACGAGAACAGGAGAATTTCAACGAGAGGGGAACGAGCGAGGGTGGCAGAGTGTCGGGAGCGCGTGAGAGGGGTGGATAGAGGAGGGGAAGGTGTGAGGGGAGATGAGCGGGAAACAGCGACAGAGAGAGCTGGGAAGAACGGGCAGAGCTGACCGGGTTATAAGAGTGAGCAGAGATAGAGCGAAAGAGTGCGAGGGGAAGACCGAGAGTGATAGAGACGGTGACTGTGATAGAGGAGAGACGGGGGCAATGAGAGAGGGCGAAGAGAAGGGGACAGTGGGAGACAGCAGGAGAAAAAGAGTGAGAAAGAAACAGGGGAGGAAGACAAAGAGGAGACAGGGTAAGAGAAGGGGAAAGAGAGAAAAGACAGTGGGGTTAGAAAAGGGAGAGAGGTATTAAAGTTTTATACCGCACTCCCTCTTTACCGTCTCTTCCACTGTGCTCCCTCCTCAACACAACGGCACGACATTAACTCATTTCCACCACCTCCGCGAGACAGAGCTCGCTCCTTATTGCCCCTTCCTCCACTCGCCCTATACCATCCCATGTTTCCACAGCACTCCTTCCACACTCCATCCGACGGCGCTACCTCTATTTCGCCCCTCCCAGGGCGAAACATTCGGCACCGACCATCAAAGAGAGCTCCCCCCTCTACGCATCTCTGACGCGTTCCCTCCGTGTTATTCTCAAAAAGGGAATCATTAGGGTAAACTGTAGGTTTGCCCTGAGATCTCTCGACAGGATCGGATACGTCACCTAAACAGGTACAAACTAACAAAGATGAAACTGACCTCGATCTGTCCGGACCCTGGGCGCCGAGGGGGTCTTGAAATTAAATTCCACGTACGATACATCAGGTTCAGCTGGGGACAGAAAATTGAGGGTCAGACACAGAGTGAAGCTCCCAGCTCACCTTCCCATCCCACACTCCCAGGTTCAGACACAGAGTGAATCCCCCTCCACACCGTCCCATCTCACACTCCCGGGGTCTGACATAGAGTGAATCTCCCTCCACATCGTCCCATTACACATTCCTGTGGTCAGACACAGAGTGAATCGTACTCCACACCGTCCCATCACCCACTCCCGATGTCAGACACAGAGTGAAGCTCCCAGCGCACCGTTCAATCACACAATCCCAGGGTCAGACACACAGTGAATATCCCTCCACACCGTCCCATCACACACTCCCGGGGTCAGACACAGAGTGAATATCCCTCCACACCGTCCCATCACACACTCCCGGGGTCAGACACAGGGTGGATCTCCTCCGCACCGTCCCATCACACACTCCCGGGGTGAGATACAGAGTGAATCTCCCTCCACACCGTCCCGTCACACACTCCCGGAGTCAGACACAGGGTGGATCTCTCTCCGCACCGCCCCATCACACCCACCCCGTGGTCAAGCAAAAATTTAATCTCCCTCGCAACGTATTTCTGACCCCCTTACATCGGGAAGGAGTCTCTGAGTCCGTTTTTGTGAACGTCACATTCATATAAGTCTCGCTGTCGTCCATTCTGTCGAGGATTCACTCCGTCTCTGAGCTCAGAAAGGGGAAGTAACCGTTGACAAAGGAAGCCCGTGTTTACAGGGGAGTTTGACCGGAACCAATTTACACCAGATGAAGTGTTGATAAAGAGACAGGCCGAGAGCAGGGGGAGGAGTTGTCGGGCAGGAGGCAGATTGAGGGTGTGAATGTGCGTGTTTCTCGAGAGGTATGTATGGCGGGGGGAGGAGTTGTGAGAGTGGGGACAAAGAGCAGGAGTGGACAATGAGGGAGTATGGGACAAGTCAGAGAGGGAGAACTGGGTGAAAGTGGGCAGAGAGGGAGGAGCGGAGATAAAAATGGGGAGTGTCAGATGTTGGAGAGAATGGGTATAGAGAGGGGGAAGCGGCGGGGAATATTTGCAAGAACTTAGGGGTGAGAAGGAGAAAGTAGACAGCGGGGTGACGGAGGAAAGGAAGAGAGAGAGAGAGAGAAAGGGACATGGAGTGGGAGAAGAGTAAGTGAGTGAGGACAGAGAGTGTTACAGGAGGGAGGAGGGATGCAGGGGGGGGACGATGGAGGGGATGGAAAGAGGAGAGGGAGAAAAGAGTGGAAGAAGTGGATTAGAGAGGGATGAGACGAGTGAAGAAGAATTGAAAGGGAGGATATGTGTCACTCATGCAGAGCCTCTGTTGACAGGATGAATTTTATCCCCTCGGCACCCAACCGCCACCAGCGGTTGGTCCCTGATTTGACCGTCGGACCCTCCCACTTCTCTTCTCATCGCCGGGGATTCAGACCCTCTCTGTGCGGGAAACCACGGCCCCGGGGACAAACACCCAACACCCACCGAAGCGAGCGAGCCCATCCCTCCGAGTGAAATGAACAGCTCCTCACAGTCTCGCTTTTTCTCTCTCTCTCTCTCTCGCCCCCGCCCTTCGAGTGAAATCAACAACTCCTCACAGTCGCTCTCTCGCTCTCTGTCTCAGTCTCGCTCTCTATCTCTCTATCTCTCTGTCTCCCCCTCCCTCCGAGAGAAATGAACAACACCTCAATGTCTCTCTGTCTTTCTCTCTCTCCCTCTCTCTCGTCGAGTAAAATGAACAACTCACAATCTCTCTCTCTCCCTCCCTCCGAGTGAAATGAACAACTCCTCACAGTCTCTCTCTCTCTCTCTCTCTCTCTCTCTCTCTCTCTCTCTCTCTCTCTCTCTCTCTCTCTCTCTCTCTCTCTCCTCTCTCTCTCTCTCTCTCTCTCTCTCTGTCTCCCCCCTTCCTCCGAGTGAAATGAACAGCTCATCACAGTCCCTCTCTTTTTCTCTCTCCCTCTCTCTCTCTCTCGCCCCCTCCCTTCGAGTGAAATCAACAACTCTGCACAGTCGCTCTCTCTCTCTCCCCCCCCCTCCCTTCGAGTGAAATGAACAACTCCTCACAGTCTCTCTCTCTCTCTCTCTCCCTCCGAGTGAAATGAACAACTCCTCACAGTCTCTCTCTCTCTCCCTCCCTCCGAGTGAAATGAACAACTCCTCACTGTCTATCTCTCTCTCCCTCCCTCCGAGTGAAATGAACAACTCCTCACAGTCTCTCTCTCCCTCCGTGAAATGAAAAACTCCTCACTGACTCTCTCTCTCTCTGTCTTACCCTCTCTCTCTCTCTCTCTCTCTCTCTCTCTCTCTCTCCCTGTCTATCTCTCTGACTCCCCCTCCCTCCGAGTGAAATGAACAACTCCTCACAGTCTCTCTCTCTCTCCCTCCCTCCGAGTGAAATGAACAACTCCTCACTGACTCTCTCTCTCCCCTCCCTCCGAGTGAAATGAACAACTCCTCACTGTCTCTCTCGCTCTGTCTTTCTCTCTCTCTCCTCTCTCTCTCTCTCCTCCGAGTGAAATGAACAACTCCTCACTGTCTCTCTCTCTCTCTCTTTCTCTCTCTTTCTTTCTCTCTCTCTCCCTCTCTCTCTCGCCGAGTAAAATGAACAACTCAATCTCTCTCTCTCGCCCCCTCCCTCCGAGTGAAATGAACAACTCCTCACTGTCTCTCTCTCCCTCCCTCCGAGTGAAATGAACAACTCCCCAATCTCTCTCTCTCTCTCTCTCTCTCTCTGTCTGTCTGTCTCTCTCTCTCTCTCTCTCCTCTCTCTCTCTCTCTCTCTCTCTCTCTGTCTATCTCTCTGACTCCCCCCTCCCTCCGAGTGAAATGAAATGAACAGCTCCTCACTGTCTCTCTCTCCCTCCCTCCGAGTGAAATGAACAACTCCTCACAGTCTCTCTCTCTCTCTCTCTCTCTCTCTCTCTCTCTCTCTCTCTCTCTCTCTCTCTCTCTCTCTCTCTCTCTCTCTCTCTCTCTCTCTCTCTCTCTCTCTCTCTCTCTCTCTCTCTCTCTCTCTCAGATCTACACCAAATTAACACTAGAGGAAGTAGCGAGAAACAGATTGCTATGTTTAGACCATGCAGTGTTCAACAGTGTTTACGTGGTCAGACAGAGTGACGCTCCCTCCACATCACTTTCTGCCCCCTCCCAACATCGGGAAGGAGACTCTGAGTCCGTGTTTGTGAACTTCTCGTAATGTAAGTCTCGCTGTCGTCCATTCTGTCGAGGATTCTCTGCGTCCCTGAGCTCAGAAAGGGGATGTAACCGTTGACAAAGGATGCCTATGTTTACAGGGGAGTTTGACCGGCAGCAACAAAAACCAGATGATGTGCAGATAAAGGGAGAGACCGAGTGCAGGGGAGGAGGTGTCGGGCAGGAGACAGTTTGAGGGTGTGAAAGCGAGTGTTCTCGAGAGATGAGAGCGGCGGGGTGAGGAACTGTGAAAGTGGGGAGATTGAGGGGAGGGGGGATGAGGGAAGGATGTGGAGATCGGAGAGAGATAAATGGGTGACAAGGGGCAGGGAGCGAGGAGCTGAAATAAAGAGGTGGTACGGTCAGAAGTAGGAGAGAATGGGTATAGAGAGGAGGGAAAGCGGCAGGGGATATTTGAAGATAATTTAGGGATATGAGGGAGAAGGCAGAGGGCGAGCTGTAGGGGGAAAGAAAGTGAGAGAGAGAGGGCATGGAGGGGGGCGAAGAGAATGACAGGGAGGAGAGAGAGTGCTCCAGAGAGGGTGGAGGGATGCAGGGGAGGGACGATGGAGGGGGATACAAAGAGAACAGAGGGCGAAAGGAGTGGAAGAAGGGGATCAGAGAGGGATGCACTGTGAAGAAGTGAAAGAAGGAGGTGTATTTGTGACTCATGCAGAGCCTTGTTGTCCGGGAGAATCTTATCACTCGTCTCCTCCCCCGCCCCCGCGGTTGTTTCCTTGTTTGACCGTCGGACCCTCCCACTTCTCTGCTCACCGCCGGGGATTCAGACCCTCTGTGTGCGGGAAACCACGGTCCCGGGGACAAACACCCAACACCCACCGAAGCGAGCGAGCCCATCCCTCCGAGTGAAATGAACAACTGCTCACAGGCTTTCTCTCTCTCTCTCTCTCTCTCTCTCTCTCTCTCTCTCTCTCTCTCTCTCTCCTTCTCTCTCTCTCTCTCTCTCTCTCTCTCTCTCCTCTCTCTCTCTCTCCTCTCTCTCTCTCTCTCTCTCACTCTCTCTCAGATCTACAGAATATTTACACCAGAAGAAGTCGCGGAAACAAGATTACCATTTTTAGACTATGCAGTTTTCAACAAACAATATGGATGTCTCGTTATTGAAGTTTACAGGAAAATTAATCACGCTGATCGGTATCTCCGGTTTGACTCTCCTCTACAAATAGAACATACGTTGAGGGTTATCAGTATTTCAGAGAAGTCTTGAAAGCCTGCGGCTACACTGACTGGTTCATCATTAAAAGAACAAATGAATAGCAGGGACGTCAGCCCAACAGATGGAGTTCAGGAGCTCTCTGAAACACCGTCCATCACCTTCTGTCTATTATCCTTTTCGCTCTCTGCAGAAGTCACTGTCTCCCGATCTCTCCCAATAAAAGAACCAATCGCGCTTCAGGTTCGCACCTCTCTCCCGCTCGCTCTCTCTTTCTCTGTACACCCTCCCGCCGTGAGTCTTTTCCATCTCAGTTCTCTCCACACTAAGCCTTCTCTTTCTGTCTTTACACCCTCTCTACCCCACTTTCTCACATCCCATTCTCTCCCGCTCACACTGTGCTTCCCCTCAGGGAAATTTGACAGGGGCGTTTCCAGGAAGGGCGCCGCCTGCTGGAGATCCGGGATCAGTTTCATTCTCCACGGTGAGTAAGGGCGAAGACGAAAGGAGAAGTGGGGTTTGGAACTGAAGGGGTGGGGGGAAGATGGTAAGTAGGATATTGGTGTCCGTGGCGATGTGCTGAAGCGGTGTGTGTGTGTGTGTGTGTGTGTGAGAGAGAGAGAGAGAGAGGACGACATCGGCAAAACAAGCACTTCCGGGGTCAGACACAGACTGAATCTCCCTCCACACCGTCCCATCACACACTCCAGAGGTGATACAGAGTGAATCTCCCTCCACACCGTCCAATCACACACTCCAGGGGTGATACAGCGTGAATCTCATAAGAACATAAGAGATAGGAGCAGGAGGAGGCCAATCGGCCCCTCAAGCCTGCTCCGCCATTCAACAAGATCATGGCTGATCCAATCTTAACTCTAGTTTTCACCGAATCCCACAAGGCAACAGTGCCAACCAACAGGGCACCATGCCGCCCATTTTATTTTATTATTCATCCCGCCCAAACCCATGTGATCACCCGGGCGTATAAAACCGAGTTGCCAATTGAGGAGAAAAAATCTGGAAAATTCCTCTCCGGCCCATCCAAGCTATCGAAAACTGGTCCAGGAGATCACATGGCTGATCTAAACCTAGCCTCATGTCCACTTACCTGCTCGCTCTCACAATGTCATTTTTATCCCACAATGTCATTTTTATCCAGGAAAATGTCGATCTCCATTTTGAATTTATTGAGTATAGTAGCTTCCACAGCTCTCTGGGGCAGTACATTCCACAGCCCCACCTCCCTCTGAGTGAAGAAATTTCTCCGCATCTCAGTCCTGGAACGGCATCCCTTTATTTTAAGATTATGCCCCCTAGTCCTAGTTTCACCCATCATTGGGAACATTCTCCCCGCATCCACCCGATCAAGCCACTCCACAATCTTATATGTTTCAATAAGATCGCCTCTCATTCTTCGGAACTCCAATGAGTAGAGTCCCAATCTACTCAACCTCTCATCATACATCAACCCACCCATCCCCGGAATTAACCTAGTGAACCTTCTCTGCACTGCCTCGAGAGTCAGTATGTCCTTTCTTAAATATGGACACCAGAACTGCACGCAGTACTCCAGGTGTGGTCTCACCAATACCCGGTACAACTGCAGTAAGACCTCCCTGTTCTTATACTCCATCGCCCTAGCAATAAAAGCCAGCATTCCACTGGCCTTCTTGACAATCCGTGCATTTGCATACTAACTTTTTGTGTTTCCTGCACCAGAACCCCCAGATCCCTTTGCACAGAAGCACTTTCCAGTTTCTCTCCATTTAGATAATAACTTGCTCTATTATTTTCCTGCCAAAGTGCAAGACCTCACACTTGTCAGTATTATATTTCATCTGCCAAATGTCTGCCCAATCACTAAGCCTATCTATGTCCCCCTGCAGGGTTTCAATGTCCTCCGCATTCCTTACACTCCCTCCCATCTTTGTGTGATCAGCAAACTTCGATACGTTGCACTTAGTCCCTTTCTCCAAATCATTAATATAGATTGTAAAGAGTAATCTCCCTCCACACCGTCTCATATCACACTCCCAGGGACAGGCACAGAGCTAATCTCCGCCCGCACCGTCCCATCACACACTCCCGGGGTCAGACACAGAGTGAAGTTCCCATCACAATGACCCAAAATGCACGAACTTCTTGAGAAACAGCGCGAATGTCCCACTCTGGATCCCACTACCAAGCACATCTTTCCCTCCTCCCCCCTCTTTCTGCTTTCCACAGGGATCGCTCCCTACACGACTCCCTGGTCCACTCGTTCCACTCCCACCCCCAAACTCTTCTCACCGATCCCCCTCCTGGCACTTATCTTGTAAACGGAACAATTGCTACACCTGCTCTTACACTTCCTCCCTCACCACCATTCAGGGCCCCAGATAGTCATTCCAGGTTAGGCGACACTTCACCTGTGAGTCGGCTGGTGTGGTATACTGCGTCCGGTGCTCCCAGTGTTGCCTTTTATATATTGGTGAGACCCGACGCAGACTGGGAAACCGTTTCGCTGAAAACCTACACTCGGTCCACCAGAGAAAGCAGGATCTCCCAGTAGCCACACATTTTAATTCCACGTCCCATTTCCATTCCGATATGTCTATCCATGGCCTCCTCTACTGTCAAGATAAAGCCACACTCAGGTTGGAGGAACAACACCTTATATACGGGATGGGTAGCCTCCAACCTGATGACATGAACTTCCGTTAATGCCCCTCCTCCCCTTCTTACACCATCCTTGACATATTTAGTTGTTTTTTTCCCTCTCTCTCTGCCCATCACCCTGCCTGTTCTACATCTCCCTCTGGTGCTCCCCTCCCCCTTTCTTTCTCCTAGGCCTCCCGTCCCATGATCCTTTCCCTTCTCCAGCTCAGTATCGCTTTCGCCAATCACCCTTCCAGCTCGTAGCTTCATCCCACCCCCTCCAGTCTTCTCCTATCATTTCGCATTTCCTCCTCACCCCACTACTTTCAAATCTCTTAGTATATTTCCTTCCATTTAGTCCTGACGAAGGGTCCCGGCCCGAAACGTCGACAGCGCTTCTCCTTATAGATGCTGCCTGGCCTGCTCTATTCCACCAGCATCCTCTGTGTGTTGTTTGAATCTCCCACTCTGCCCATTGTCCCCTCTCAGTGTCGGCTCAGAACTGAGAAACTGATATGGGGTTGAAGGGAGGACTAAATCCAGACATCAACTGTCTCACACAATTCCCTGTGAACGCAGTGAGGGAGGCGTTTGGGGCGAGAGGGGGAGTGGCAGAGACGATGGGGCTCTATGTTTGTGGTGAGTGGTGTGGAATGCGTATCGGGGATGAAGGGGATATCTGAGGATGGGAATGTGGTAGGTGAAGAAGGGGTTGAAGGAGTCGGAGAAACGTAGAAACATAGAAAACCTACAACACAATACAGGTCCTTCGCATCCCTCAGAAATTACTAGGCTTAACTGTAGCTCTCTATTTTTCTAAGCTCCATTTACCTTTCCAAAAGTCTCTTAAAAGTCCCTGTCGTATCCGCCTTCACCACCGTTGCCAGCAGCCCATTCCACGCACTCACCACTCTCTGAGTAAAAGACTTACCACTGACATCTCCTCTATACCTACTCCCCAGCACTATAAACCTGTGTCCTCTTGTGGCAACCATTTCAGCGCCGGGAAAAAAGCCTCTGACGATCCACACGATCAATGCCTCTCATCATATTATACACCTCAATCAGATCACCTCTCGTTCTCTTTCGCTCCAAGGGGGAAAGTCCGAGATCACTCAACCTATTCTCAGAAGACATGCTCCCTAATCCAGGCGATATCCTTGTAAATCTCCTTTGCACCCTTTCTATTGCTTCCAAATGCTTTCTGTAGTGAGGCGAACAGAACTGAGCACAGTACTCCAAACGGGATCTGACCAGTATCCTATATAGCTACAACATTACCTCTCGGCTCCTAAACACAATTCCAGGATTGATGAAGGCCAATACACCGTACTCCTTCTTAACTACAGAGTCACCTGCGCAGCTGCTTTGAGTGTGCTATGCACTCGGATCCCGTGATCCCTCTGATCCTCCACACTGCCAAGAGTCTTACCATTAATACTATATTCTGTCATCACATTTGACCTACCAAAATGAACCACCTCACACTTAATCTGTATTGAACATCTGCCACTTCTCAGCCGTTTTGCATCCTATCAATGTCCTGCTGAAACCTCTGACAGCCCTCCACCCTATCCACAACAGCCCCAACCTTTGTGTCATCACTATCTCTGTAATCCTCTCCCACGGATCTGACACCCGACCAGGTTCGTTTCCCAATACCAAATCAAGTACAGCCTCTCCTCTTGTAGGCTAATCTACATATTGTGTCAAGGAACCTTCCGGAACACATCTAACAGACTCCATTCCATCTAAACCCATTACTCTATGGAGATGGCAATCGATACTTGGGAAATTAAATTCTCCCGTCACGACAACTCTGTTATTATTACAGCTTTCCAGGATTTGTTTCACTATAGGCTCCTCGATATCCCTGTTACTATTAGGCAAAAAACACTCTGTAAAGTTAAAGACCTCTTCCTGTAGCTAACGTGCAGCTACAGAGACTCCGTAGACATTCCCTCCACGGCGTCCACCTTTTCCGCAGATGTGACACTACCTCTGATCAAACGTGCCACGCTCCCATTTCTTTTCCCACCCTCCCAGTCCTTTCTGAAACATCTAGAACCTGGCACATGAATGGATAAATCCTGTCCCTGAGCCATCCAACCCTCTGTAATGGCCACTACCTCATCTCTCCAAGTACTGATCCACAATCTAAGCTCTCCGCTTTGTTCACAACACTCCGAGGTAAAATAGACATAGCAAGCCTTCGGTCTGAGCTCGCCCCTTCCCTATAAGCTCCGTTTACACCCTCTCGCACTGTCTCCAAGCTTTAAGCCAACCTCCTCTTCCCTAGTCACTTAAGTTCGGTTCGCAGCCCCCACTTCCCCGCCAACAATTCTAGTTTAGTGATAGGACGAAGTGGAGGGAGATTCATTCTGTGCCTGATACCAGGACTGTGTGATTGGACGGTGTGGAGGAAGATTCACTCTGTGTCTGACCCCTTGAGTGTGTGATGGGACGGTGTGGAGGGAGATTCACTCTGTGTCTGACCCCGGGAGTGTGTGATGGGACGGTGTGGAGGGAGATTCACTCTGTGTCTGACCCCGGGAGTGTGTGATGGGACGGTGTGGAGGAAGATTCACTCTGTGTCTGACACCGGGAGTGGGTGATGGGACGGTGTGGAGTGAGATTCACTTTGTGTCGGACCCCGGGAGTTGGTGATGGGACGGTGTGGAGGGAGATTCACCACATGACTGACCCCGGGAGGGTGTGATTGGACAGTGAGGAGGAAGGTTCACTTTGTGTCGGACCCCAGGAGCGTGTGATGGGACTGTGGGTAGGAAGCTTCACTCTGCGTCTGATGCCGGTTGTGTTTGCTGGGATAGTGTGGAGCGATCTCCCTATGTGTGATCCCGGGAGTGTGTGATGAGACGGTATGGAGGGATATTCACTCTGTTTCTGATCCCGGGAGTATGTGATTGGAGGGTGTGGAAGGAGTTTCACTCTGTGTCTGGCCCGGGAGTGTGTTATGGGACGGTGTGAAGGAAGCTTCATTTTTTGTCTGATCCCGGGGTTCTGCGATCGGTCTGTGTGGAGAGAGCTTCTCTTTCTGTCTGGCCACGGAACTCTGTGTTGGGAAGGAGGGGAGGGAACTTCTCACTGTGTGAGATGGGACGTGTGTCATGGGACGGTGTGAAGGGAGCTTCAAACTGTTTCTGACCGCGGGAGTGTGTGATGGGACTGTATGGCGGAAGCTTCACTCTGTGTGCCCGACCACCGGACCATCTGTTAGGACGATGCGGAGGGAGCTTCACTCAGTGTCTGCTCCCGCGATTGTGTGACGGGACGGAGTAGAGTGACATTCACTCCGTATCTGATCCCGGGAGTGGGTGAAGGTACGGTGTGGAAGGAGGTTCACCCCATGTCTGACCCCGGGTACGTGTGATGGGAGAGTGTGGAGGGAGCTTCACTCTGTATCGCATCCCGTGCTTGTGTGGTGAGACGGCGTGGCAGGAAAATCACTCTGTGTCTGACCCCGGGAGTGGGAGAAGGGACGGTGTGGGGGGAGGTTCATTTTTTGTCTGACCCCGAGGTTTTGCGATGGGTCGGTATGGAGAGAGCTTCTCTCTGTGTGTGAACACGGAATTCTGTGTTGGGACGGAGGGGATGGAACTTCTCACTGTGTGCGGTCCCGTGCGTGTGTCATGGGACGGTGTGAATGGAGTTTCACCCTGTTTCTGACCCCGGGAGTGTGTGATGGGACGGTGTGTTTGAAGCCTCACTTTGTCAGGCTCCGGACAGTGTGGAGTCATCCTCACATGGTCTCGCACAAATTTCCTCCTCGATTGAGCTCATTTCCAGCAGCTTCGAACCATTGTTTCAACATTCTTTCTTCGCCTCATCGTGAGGTTTAATGGGATAACAAGCGCCTTTCCTGTTGATCCATCCCTGGTAACACGTTTATTCTGTAAATGGGAAACAGAACAGTGAGTGACGATCTGAGTTTTGCTGACAGAGAAATTCTGAACCCACAGAGAGACATCATGTCGTCGCTGATGTAAATAGTCACGGGTACCCTCACTGAAGAATGCAACCATCCATTTTTCTCAGGATCGCTCACTGTAGATATCTGTACTGAAGACACCCCCCCCCCCCCAAGTTCTGGAACTGTTATTTCCCCTCAGCCATCAGGAAGAGGGTACGGGGGACTCACGGCCCACACCAGCAGGTACAGAAACCGCTAAAACCCCTCAAGCATATGGAAGGATGTACAGGAGCCTCGGGGCCCATACCACCAGGTTCAGGGACAGTTATTACCCCTCAACCACTCGGAAGGAGGTACAGGTACCTTTGGACTAACACCGCAGGTCCTGGAAAATTTATTACCCCTCAACCATCAGGAACGGTTCCAGAAGCCTCAGCACTCACACCACCAGGTTCAGGAACATTATGACCCCTGAACCATCAGAAATAAGGTACTCAGAACTCACATCACCAGGGTCTGTTACTGTTATAACCCCTCAAACATCAAAAAGGGGGTACAGGAGCCGTTGTTTAAAGAACGCTCTAAAAGTAATCCGGGAAAGAACTGGCCGGTAAGTCTGACGTTTGTAGTAGGTAAATTATATGGAAGAGTACTAAGAGATTGGACCTACAAGTATTTGGATAGACATGGACTTATTAGGGAGAGTTAAAATGGCTTTGATTGTGCTAGGTCATATTTAACAAACCTATTACAGTTTTCGAGGAGGTTACCAGGAAAGTGGATGAAGAGAAGGCAGTGGATGCTGTCTACATGGACTTCAGTAAAGCTTATTACAATGTCCTGTATGGGAGCTATGTTGGAGGATTCAGTCGCTAGGTATACATAATTAAGCAGTAAATTGAATTAGATATTGACTCAGAGCGTCAAGCCAGAGAGTAGTGGTGGAGGATTGCTTCTCTGAGTGGAGGTCTGTGACTTGTAGTGTGTCAAATGGATCAGAGCTGGGTCAATTGTTGTTTGTCATCTATATCATGGATCTGGAAGATAATGTGGTAAATTAGATCAGCAAATTTGCTGATGATGCAAAGATTGGAGATGCAGTGGATAGTGAGGAAGGTTTCCAACGCTTCCAGAGGGATTTTGACCAGACGGAAAAATGGGCTGAAAAATGGCAGATGGAGTTTAATACAGACATGTGTGAGGTATTGCAGTTTGGAAGGACAAATCAAGGTAGAACATACAAGGTAAATGATAGGGCACTGAGGAGTGCTGTAGAACAGAGGGATTCGGGAATACAGATACAAAACACCGTAAAAGTGACTTTCACAGGTAGACAGGGTCGTAAAGAGAGCTTTTGGTATATAGGCCTTTATAAATCAAAGAACTGAGTATAAGAGTTAGAATGCTATGGGGAGTTTACATAAGGCATTGGTGAGGCCGAATTTGGAGGATAGTGTGCTTTATTCGTCACCGAATTACAGGAAGGATATTAATAAGGTTCAAAGAGTGCAGAGAAGGTTTACAAGGATGTTGCCGGGACTTGAGAAACTTAATTACAGAGAAAGGTTGAATAGGTTTAGACTTTATTCCCTGGAGCGTAGAAGAATGAGGGGTGATTTGATAAAGGTATATAAAATTATGATGGGTACAGATAGAATGAATGCATGCAGGCTTTTTCCACTGAGGCTAGGGGAGAGAAAAAGCCAGAGGACATGGGTGAAGGGGAAATGTTTAAAGGCAAAATTGGGGGAGGGGGGGTTTCTTCACACACAGAGTGGTGGAATTGTGGAATGAGTTGCCAGGTGAAGTGGTAAATGCGGGCTCATTTTTAACATTTAAGAAAAACTTGGACAGGTACATGGATGAGAGGTTTATGGAGGGATATGGTCCAGGTGCAGGTCAGTGGGACTGGGCAGAAAAATATTTCAGCACAGCCAGGAAGGGCCTAAAGGCCTGTTTCCCTGCTGTAATGTTCTATGGTTCTGTGGCTCTAACTCTAACAGTCTGCAATCTCTCTACAGATCTGTTCCTCCGAATCGAGCAGAGTATTCTCTGGTCAACAATTTAACTCCAATGTCATCGCAATACATTTCTTATTCCTCATTTGCTCACTTCCATTAATGAAGGAAGTGCAGTAGATGCAGGTTATACGGATTTCAGCAAGGCATTTGATAAAGTACCCCATTCAAGGCTTATTGAGTAAGGAGGCATGGGATCCAAGGGGACTTACTTTGGGGATCCAGAAATGGCTTGCCCATAGAACTGGTTTTCCATCGTGGCTGTAGACGGGTCATATTCTGCATGGAGTTTGGAGATCAGTGGTGTGCCTCAGGGATCTGTTCTGGGACCTTCAAACTTCCTGCTTTTTTTTAATAAATGACCTGGGTGAGGAAGTGAAGGGATGGGTTATTAAGATTGCTGATGACACAAAGGTTGGAGGTGTTGTGAATAGGGTGGCGGGCAGTTATAGGTTACAGCGGGAGATTGATAGAATGTAAAACCGGGCTGAGAAATAGCAGATGGAGTTCAACCCAGATAAAAGTGAAGTGGTTCATTTTGGTAGGTCAAATATTATGGCAGAATATAATATTAGTAGTAAGACTCTTGGCAGTGTGGAGGATCAGAGGGATCTTGTGGTCCCAGTACATAAGACACTCAGAGCAACTGCACAAATTGCCTGTGGTTAACAGGGCATACGGTGTAGTGGCCTTCATAAACCGCGAAATTGAATTTAGTAGCCCAGAGGTAATGTTGCAGCTACTTCGGACCCTGGTCAGACCCCACTTGGAGTATGGTGCTCAGTGCTGGACGCCTCACAAGTATGTACCTCAAGAATAGTTGAAAAGAGAGAAATATTTAATGAACATCCTGCTGGTGGCTGGTAAAAAAAAAACTCTTACTTGGAAATGTTTATCAGAAGAGAGCCCAGCTTTAAACGCAAGGATGGAAATTATAATGGACATTTACAAAATGGAGAAGAAAACAGCATCTGTTACTCATAAATTGGAACAATTTGATTCATACTGGGGAAAATATTTTAACCACATAACAACTCATAGGCCTGATTTTATTCTCACAAAACAATGAATATGTTGTTAAAAAAAAGATCACTTCCTACTTGTACATCGTTTTCTCCTTTCGCTTGTTCTTTCTTTCCTCTCTGTTCTATAAGTGTAAACCTCAGATAAATATCATGTGGAGATTTGCGGCATATATGTCTATATGATTTCTATGTACAATATCTGAGATACATCATATGGAAATGTATGGTTGATGGTGAATTTCAATTAAAAAAAAAACAAAAAAACAATTGAAATAGTACCGAGGAGATTCACGAGGAGATTACCTGGATCGGGGAGCATGCTTTATGAAAACAGGTTGAGTGAAATCAGCCTTTTCTCTTTGGAGCGAAGGAGGATGAAAGGTGACATGATAGGGGAGTATAAGATGATGAGAGGCATTGAACGTGTGTATCGTCAGGGGCTTTTTCCCAGGGCTGAAATGGTTGCCACAAGAGGACACAGGTTTAAGGTGCTGGGGAGTAGGTACGGAGGAGATGTCAGGGGTAAGTGTTTGACGCAGAGAGTAGTGAGTGCGCGGACTGGGCTGCCGGTAACGGTGGTGGAGGCGTATACAATAGGGTATTTTAAGAGAATTTTGGATAGGTACATGGGGCTTAGCAAAATAGAGGGCTATGTGTAGGTCTAGAAATTTCTAAGGTAGCGTCATGTTCGGCACAACTTGTGGGCCGAAGGGCCTGTATGGTGTTGTAGCTTTTCTATGTTTCCATGTTTCCAGGCATAAAACCTAAATTGGACAAATTGTCTTGTCTGTTCTGACTGTGCTCTGCGGGGACATTTTCTCAGCCCTGTAAAGTCACCCCTCCTCCTGTAATTCCTTCTGTTTACTCTCGTCTAAAATAGGGAAACCCGAAATATCGTGCTGTCCTGCTTATTCCTCCTACACCCAATTCTCAATAATGGCTACAATATCATATTCACTGTGTTGATTCATGTCCTGAGCTCAACTGCGCCTCTCAGAAGCTTCCTGCATTGAAATATACGGAGCTCAGGGCACCAGTCGCACGATGCACAACCTTTTGATTCCTGACTTTTTCTGAGGTCTCAACAACATCTGTCTCCATATCGACTCCGCTGTCTGCTCTCGAACTCTGAATCCCATCCCACTGCAAATCGATTTCAAACACTCTGCCAAAGACTCTCATGCACAGTCCTGACAAACCTTCCCGCTAGGAAAAACAAACAAACAGACAAACCGTCTTCCATCTCTTCTGTTGACATCTCACGTTCCTTGGAATAAACACAATGAATATTGAATCCTTCCCACCTGCACCGTAGCTTGAACCACGTGCTGAACTGTATGGTCTTCCTAGGTCTGGACACACTGGGACGGGTGGTGGTCCTGTCTTTTTATTTATTAGCTAAATCCCTGACCTCACTCTGCAGAAACACCTTCACATACATATCGATTTTATTGAAACATATATGGACCAGGACGTCCAACTGCTCACTCACCGACTTAAGAATCATAGAATCGTTTTGCAATTGCTGTTGAGCCTCTTTCTATGGCACTTAAGTCAACTACATTATTTCAAGGTGTTAGGAGAGGGGTCACAGAACATTCCCATTGAAATCCTCTCAATTCACATCTAACCCTGTCGTGCTCTCCACCCTCAAAATTTTTAATCAATTTCGCTGCCACTATACGTTCACATCAGTTCAGTTTTGGGCCCCGTTCATAGAAACCATCTATTTCTTCCCTCCACACTCGATTCACTTTTTAGACAATGGGGTTTGAATGGTCTTATGCGCATTAAGGATTTGTGCACTGATAATATATTTAATAGTTTTGATAACCTGTGCAGTAAATATGGCCTTCCGCATAATCATTGTTCTCAATACCTGCAGATTCTCCAGTTTGTCAAGGAAAAATCTCCCTCTTTTCCTGATCTACCACCTACTATGTTGTGGGACAAACTCACTCTTAGCTTTAATAATAAAGGGCTGATCTCTGTACTATACTCTCAGCTGATGTCTTTGGCAGTTCAAGATCTAAACAAAACTACGACTAGCTGGGAGGATGACCTTGGTGTGGATCTGGCTGAGGGATATTGGGCAAAAACACTGAATAGGGTTCATTCCTCGTCATCATGTGCTAGACTCGGGCTCATACAATTTAAAGTTTTACACTGTACATTTAAGTAAAGCCAGGCGTGCTGACATATATCCTGGGACAGATGCTAGCTGTGACAGGTGTGACGTGGTACACATTGGAAGGACAAACTCCAAGGCAAGAGTACAGAGTAATTGGTAGGTTACATGGTAGTGTGAATGAGCAGAGGGATCTAGGGGTACATGTCCATAGATCCCTGAAAGTTGCCTCACAGGTAGATAGGGTGGTTAAGAAAGCTAATGGAGTGTTAGCTTTCATAAGTCGAGGGATAGAGTTTAAGAGACAAGATGTAATGATGCAGCTCTGTAAAACACTGGTTAGCCCACACTTGGAGTACCGTGTCCAGTTCTGGTCGCCTCACTATAGGAAGGATGTGGAAGCATTGGAAAGGGTACAAAGGAGATTTACCAGGATGCTGCCTGCTTTAGAGAGTATGGATTGTGATCAGAGATTAAGGGAGCTAGGGCTTTACACTTTGGAGAGAAGGAGGATGAGAGGAGACATGATAGAGGTGTACAAGATATTAAGAGGAATAGACAGAGTGTACAGCCAGCGCCTCTTACCCAGGCACCACTGCTCAGTACCAGCGGACATGATTTTAAGGTAAGAGAAGGGAAGTTCAAGGGGGATATTAGAGAAAGGTTTTTCACACAGAGAGTGGTTGATGCGTGGAATGCACTGCCTGAGTCAATGGTAGAGGCAGATACTATGGTATCTGGAAGGATTTATGGAAGGATTTAAGGTGTGGGGATATAAGGGAGGGTGGGTTTGAGGGTCGGCACAACATTTTGGGCCTAAGGGCCTGTAATGTGCTGTATTATTCTATGTTCGATGTTCCTTCAATCCGGCTGGTTTAGTTCATGCATTTTGGTCTTGCCCACGGCTTGATGATAACTGGGCACTGGTTTTTAAAATTATCACTGAGGTTTTGGGGGTGACCTTACCCGCTTATAGCTGTATTTGGTGTGGAGATGATGTTTTGGGTTTAGTTGCAAAGCAGTCGGATATCATTTCACTTACATCGCTTTTGGCCCGTAGGAGAATCTTGCTGGTCTGGAAATCTGCCACTACCCCATCTGCTGCTGCTTGGTTAGAGGACGTAATGTTTTTTTTTCCTGAAATTAGAAAAGATTAAATTCACTCTGAGGGCGTCCGTGAGAAAGTGCTATACGGAATGGGGCCTTTCTTGTCATATTTTGGGAGTCTTAAGTAATGACCTAATAGTTGAGGGCATTTGACTGTACTTGGAAAGTTGCTTCTCTTTTAACACACATATGGTTTACCTCACAGGGTGTTTGATGAATTGTAATATGAGAGTATTCTGGATCATCTGAGATGTTGTAGATGTGTGTGGGACTTCGTCTTGAAGTAGTGTGGGGGTGTGGCTGTGAAATGTCCGTACTTGTGTTTGTCAAGGGTTGTATTGTAAATACATTAGCTGTCATTGTATGTTCGGGGAGGGCGGGTGAGGGGAGGTTTGTTTAGGGGTAAGATACAAAAGCAAAATGGAGGAAAATGTAATCCATTATGTATCCTATATTGTGCCGTTCCTTCAGTAAAATATATTATTAAAAAATAATCGTAGAGAAGGGATGGTGTGCTGTGAAAAGAGGAAGGAAGGGGAGGAGAGTGGGGCCACAGAAAGGGTGTTCAGATTCAGCCGTTGGAGCAGAACGTGTGAGGCACCATTTTCCTGCTCCATTTTTCTGAATGGAGTCTGTTTAAACGCCGAAATCTACTGACCCATGGCCAGGAGTCACAGACAGAGCGAGATTCCCTCCATACAATCCCTTCACACACTCCTGGAAACATACACTGAGTAACGCTCCCTCCGCAGCGATCCATCACACACCCCCGGGATCATACACAGAGTGCAAATCCCTCCATATTGTTTCAACACGCACTCCGGGATCACACACAGAGTGAAGCTCCGTCCTCAACGTCCAAACACGCAGTCTCTGGTTCGAATAACCAGCGAAGCTGCCTAAATATTATCCCATCACACTCCCGGAATCAGACATGTGAAGTATCTCCCGCACCACAGCAACACACCCTACCGGAGTCACCAAAAGTGCCCAGCCCTCTCCCTCCTCCGTTCTCCCCACTCACCAATACCCAGACTTTCGGCTTTCCAGTAGTCTGGAACTGTGTGTGTCTCTCGGAGATGGTGTGTGTGTGTGTGAGCGGACTGTGTGCTGCCGTTAGAGGAAGGAAGGGGAGGAGAGAGGAGGCCAAGGAAAGGGTGGTGAGTTTGCAAACACTGACGCAAGTGGTGTGGAACACGTGACCGGCCTGTGCATGCAGAGTTGTGGAGAGATTCAGATCCTGGCGATCGATATCCGGTGGAAATGGGGGAGGTGTAATACAGAGAGAGAAAATTAACAACTAAATGTATCAGGGATGGAGTAAGCAGGGGAGGGGCATTAACGGCTGGGTAGCCTCCAACCTGATGGCATAAACATTGACTACTCTAACTTCCGTTAATGCCCCTCTTCCCCTTCTTACCCCATCCCTGACATATTTAGTTGTTTGTTTTTTTTTCTCTGTCTGCGCATCACACTGCCTGTTTTCCATCTCCCTCTGGTGCTCCCCCACCTCTCCCTTTCTTGCTCCCGAGGCCTCCCGCCCCATGATCCTTTCCCTTCCCCAGCTCTGTACCACTTTCGCCAATCACCTTCCCAGCTCTTAGCTCCATCCCACCCCCTCCGGTCTTCCCCTATCATTTCGCATTTCCCCCTCGCCCCCCTTACATTCAAATCTCTTACACACTTTCCTTTCAGTTAGCTCTGACGAAGGGTTTCGGCACGAAACGTCGACAGTGCTTCTGCTTATAGATGCTGCCTGGCCTGCTGTGTTCCACCAGCACTTTGTGTGTGTTGTGCAGGAGAGAATGAGGGTCACGAAACGGGGTTGCTTGTAGGCGAGGGATGGGTGATGGAGACGGGAGTGGTGTAATGCAATCTGTGTGACGGTGACTGGGAATCGTGTAGGAGGAGGGCGACGGAGTGGGGGTGTGGTTTTGGAGAGGGAGGGTGTTATGCATGAGGACTGTTGTGGAGGAATGTATATAACTGTATAGTTATGGAGGACATAACTGTATGTTATGAAGGGCTGTATTCGATTTACAATGCAGAGTCTGACTCTGTGTTTGTATCGTTGAGTGGTGAGATCCTGCTGTGGTGCAGAGCCTGGCAGTGTCACGATGAGGGGCGTGTTCATGTCAGATCTGGGTTGTGGCAGTGACACCGAAACACTTTCAGTGTCCCATTGAAGAACATCTCCGTGTCACAGTGAGGGTTGTGTGTCTAGTTCATAGCTTATGCAAACGGTACTGTCCCGCCTGCAATCAGGTCTCACTAATATCTGCCGTGTCAGGCTTAGAGACGTTGACCCCTGACCTGAGCGCATCGGCCCTTCAAACAATACTTCCTGCATTGAAACGTACGCCGCTCAGAACATGAGTCCCAGCAGGCTCAACCTTTTGCTTCTTGACTTTTTCAGAAGTCTTAGCAACATCTGCCTCAACAACCACTCAGCTATCTGTAATGGTGTTCTTGTTTGCATGTCCCTGCAATGCTAGTTTATAACACCACTCTAACCTTTTAATTGCAAACCCTACCGCTGGGATATTAGTTCGATTCCAGTTCAGGTGTAAATTCAGAGAGTTGCTCATGGAAGAGGAAATGAAGGAGCTGAGCAAAGTGGGGGCGGGGTGGCGCGGCCTCCAGGCAGGGGTGTGTGCTGTCCCTCAGTTTTCGCTCGGCAGAAGACAATCTCTGCTCTGAACAATTGTAGATTACCGTGGCATTCAAAATGCCCAGGGGTTCTCAAGCTGCATAAATGTGTATGTGTGTGTGTACATAATGCGTGAATGTATTGTCTGATATCCTGCATATGCTTGCTATCTTGATATTTTGTACATATTATATACGCTCCAACCATAACTCTTTAGCCACATTTTAAACTGAATGTATTTTCTTCTAATTTTGTCGACACCTGCACACCGGCTCCCTTTTTGTACGTATATAGTGGTGACGGTAACGACCGCATACAATCGAGGAATCTGGTTTTCGTACATAGTACCTCGTTTCCTTTCCCCTAACAAAGAGAACCATATCAATACAGCTCTGCATATTTCACCCCTGCTGAGCCACAGAAGCACAGTCAGTGCCAGAGACCTGACCGGTGAGACTTTCCCCTGCTTGGTCATTTGCACCTCTCTCCTACCATCCGGAAGCATCCAAAGTGTTCTACCTGTTATTGAGCGGGTTGGCCTCAAGGGGTCTCTGCACTAGTACAGTCTGTTTAACCCCTTCAAGTCTGTCACCCAGTTTCCTGTACCCTACAGGGTGGGTGTAAATACCTCTCTATATGCCCTCCCTATCACTCCCGTAGCTTCCCGAATGATCCCGAGTTCATCCAGTTCCAGTTCCAACGCTGTTATACAGAGTGTCACAGAGGAATGCGTGTGGGTGTCACGGTTTGGGGTCGTTTAGCGTCCGGTCTGGGTTGTGTCCATGTCATGGTGAGGGGTGTATAGGTGTCACAGTGACAGCTGTGTGACTCACTCACTGCCTATGCTGTCTGTGAAGTGATTGTTCTCTGTGTTTCGCAATCTATCATCAAAGTCCTTGATCTACCCCCCACCCTTCACTGCCCACTCAATGAGTTTAAATCTGTCTTTTTGCCCCTTTTGCAGAGCAGTGATCGTCAATCACAAAACAGAACAGACCCTTCGGTCCACAATGGTGTGATATGCCAATTGATCTAAATCACTTCTGACTGCACAACAACCATCTCCCTGTATTCCCTGTAATTAACGTCCCTGTCAAAGAGGCACATGAACCCCCCCCCCCCGAGTTTGTCAATGAATCTCGTGACTAGTAATGCCTTGCCTAAACTTTGAATACTTCCCATTTCTTCACGACTAATACAACCGAAACCGGGAATGTTGAGCTGACGCTCCTGCCCGCCCTGCAACGGCGTCTCACTAATGTCTACAATATCATAATTCCAGCCGTTGATCCCCGCCCTGAGTTCATCGGTCTTTCGTACAATACTTCCTGCATTGAAACGTACGCAGGTCAGAATTTGAGTCTCAGCAGGCTGAACGCTTTCCTTCTTGACTTTGTCGGAGGCCTTAACGACATCTGACCCAACAACCACTCAGCTATCTGCAATGGCGTTCTTGTTTACATGTCCCTGCAACTCTATTTTAGTACACTACTCTCCCTTTTTAATGGCAAACCTTACCGATGGTATATTAGTTCCAATAAAGTTCGGGTGTAAAGTGAGAGGGTTGCTCATCGGAGAGTAAATGAAGCAACTGCTCAAGATGGAGCCGGTGAGGCGCTGCCTTCAGGCAGGAGTCTGTGCTGCCCCCCAGTGTTCGCTCGGCAGAAGACAATCTCTTTGTGAACAATTGTAGATTACCGTGGCATTCAAAGTGCCCAGGGGTTCAAGCTGCATAAATGTGTGTGTGTGTGTGTGTGTGGGGGGGGGGGGGGGGGGGTGGGTGTGGGTGTGTGTGTGTGCGCGCGCGTACATAATCAGTGAATGTGTTTTCTTCATATCTTACATGTGCTTCCTATCTTTCTGTTTGTACATATTGTGTCGCTTTGAGCCATGTGGGACTGGTGGTATTGCAATTAACAGCCAGTTCCTGGCTGTATTCATGGGCAGTCCTGTGTGATGACATTACAATGAAACTTAAATTGAAATTAATTTAAATGAAATGAAACCATTCCGTCTGTAGAGTTTGCACCTTCAGTGGAAGAGAATCTAGTGATACACATATCTGAAGTTCTCATTCCAACCCTAATGTTAAACTGAAAGTTCTTTTTAATTTTGGCCACACCTTCACATACATAAGTTTCCAGAACCGACTCCCTCTTCGTCCCTATATACTGGTGTCTATAACATAGACAACATAAAAACATAGAAAAATCTGCAGTACAATGCAGACCCTTAGGCCCAGAAATTTGTGCCGAACATGTCCCTAACTTACAACGACCTAGGGTTTACCCATAGGCCTCTATTTTTCCAAGCTCCATGCAGCCAGCCTGGAGTCTCTCAAAAGCCCCTATCGTATCCGCCTCCACCGCCGCCGACAACCCATTCCACGCACTGCCCACTCTACATGAAAAAAAAACTTTCCTCTGTACATACTCCCAAGTCCATTTCAGCCCTGGCAAAAGGGGTCTGACTGTCCACACGATAAATGCCTCTCGTTATCTTGTAAACATCTATCTGTTCACCGCTTATCCTCCGTCGCTCCAAGGAGAAAAGATCGAGTTCATTCAACCTCATAAGGCATGCTCCCCAATTCCAGCAACAATCTTGTATTTTGGGGACCGCATACCATCGAGGAATCTGGTTCTCGTCCACAGTACCTCTTTTCCATTCCCCTAACAAAGACAACCCTATCGATACAGCTCGTCAGATTTCACCCGCCTCCCTGCTGAGCCACAGAACCATAGTCAGTGCGAGAGACCTGACCGGTGAGACTTTCCCCTGCTTGGTCATTTGCACCTCTCTCCGCCCATCCAGAAGTATCTAAAGTGGTCTACCTGTTATTGTGCGTGTTGGCCACTAGTGGTCTCTGCACTGTTTCCTGGCTGTTTAACCCCTTTCGCCTTCCTGTCTGTCACCCAGATTCCTGTATCCTACACCTTGAATGTAAATACCTCTCTATATATCTTCCCTATCGCCCGCTCAGCTTCCCGAATGATCCCGAGTTCATACAGTTCCAGTTCCAATTCTGTAACGCAGAGTGATAGATGGTGCAACTGGATGACCTTCTTACAGGTGAAGCTGTCAGGAACTCTGGAGGTTCCATGCCCTCCCTCAACCCATAAGGCAAGCAGTCAACTCTCCTGCAGGAATGATTACTGCTCTTCTAATTGCAATTATAAACGAAACAATCAATAAACTGAAAAGAAATCTACCGATAGTTTTGTGCCTTCTATCACCCGAGTCTCTCCTCCTTACAGGATCAAATTGGATCAGCCCTCTAACTCGAACAATGTCCGCTGCGATTGCCCACAACTCTACGCCGAGGTAAGCACCTCCTGCTCCGGTTCATCACACCGATAAAGAAATTCAAACAACGAATGAAATTCACCCCACACGGTCCCATCACCCAGACCCGGGGTCAGGCACAGATTGAACCTCCCTCCTCCCGGTCCCTTCACATACTCCGGAGTTCAGAAGCTACTTTCCTCTCACCATCCCCAACACTCCGTCGTTCCAGTCGTCCTTCATTGTGTGTCTATCTCGGAGACTGTGTATGTGTTTGTGTTCAGATGGTGAGCAGTGAAGAGCAGAGAAGTGGGAGAGGTTGAGGGGGAGGGAGTAGGGACGTGGTGTTGAGACGGTGGTCACTGGGAGAAAGTGGTGTGGAACCGCAAGACCGACCTGTCCACACAGAATAGTGAACAGGATCAGAACCGGGAGATCAACATCCGAAGGAGTGGGTTGGGTGTTGTAACACCAGACGTCACCGCTCCCCCTTCCTCCCCAGAATTCCAGATGAACAGAGAGGTGTAGAGGAGCCACAGTGTTGATTGTAACGTGGAGAGTGTAGGAGATGGAGCGGGTCAGGGAGATGGGGGGGGGGAGGAGATGGGGAAGGAGGAAATACCGGAGATGGCATGGTCTGTAGGGGACGGAGGGTTGCTGGAGACGACTCCGGAGCTCACTCCATCCCCTCCCCCCCCCCCCAAACCCCGGTCTCCTCTCTCTCCAAAACCCGGATCTTCGGTGGTCCAGTACTCCCGAATTATGTGTGACGCTCGGAGGCGGTGTGTGTGTGACTGGATGGAATGCTGATGGAAGAGGAAAGAAGGGGAGGAGAGGGGAGGTCAGGGTAAGTGAGGTGAGATTTCTGTCACTGATTCAAGTGGTGTTGGAACCACACGGCAGCCTGTGCAGGCATAGTTGTGGACACGCTGAGGACCTGGTGATAGATATCCAGTGGAAGGCGGGAAGTGTAGTAACAGACACTATTTCTCTCTCATAGTCACCATAATTGCCTGTGAACGCAGTAAGGGAAGCTAATGGGTCGGTGACAGAGATGGGGATAGTTTTACGGGATTGAGGAACGAACGAAGACGTGGGAGTTGCCGAGGAAGTTAGCGGATAACAGAGACGGGGCGTGTGCAGGGCAGGGAATAGGTCACGGAGACGGGGTAGCCTGTAAGGGAAGGGGGCTGACTGAAAGTGAATCGGTGTCGTGTGAGGTGTGTGTGACAGAGACAGGGAGTAGTGCAGGAGAAGGAGAGTTTGACGAAGACGGGTTCGGGTTTAAGTGATGGGATGAGTCAGGCGGACGAGGAGGAGCATAGTGAATGTTGGGGATGACACAGATGGAGAATGTGGTCAGGATAGAGACTGTGTCACGGAGACGGTACAGCTCGTAAGGGAGGACGGGTGATGGAGACGGGAGTGATGTAGTGCAGGGAATGTGTGACGGGGTCGAGGAGTAGTGCAGGAGAGGGAGTGTTTGACGGATTCGGGGAGGGGTTTTGTGGAGGGAGGATGTTATGCACACACCGAGGAAGTTTCCTTGTTGCAGTGCAGGGTCTGTCAATGTGTGGGTGTCACGATGAGGGGCGTGTTGTTATCACGACGAGGGTTGTGTCGGTGACACAGAAACACTGTAAGGGGTTTTTCTGTGTCCCTTTGAAGATGGTGTCGGTGTGTGTCTTTTTCACGGCCTATACCGTCTGTGAATTGATGGTTCCTTCTGATTGTAGACAAATCGTCAAATTGCTTGTTCCACCCAACCCCCAGCAATTCCCACCCGATGCGCTCAAATGACTCTGCTCTTTCTACAGAGCAGAGAACGTAAATCACACAACAGAGCAGACCCTTCGGTCCAAGAGTTGTGATATACCAATTAAACTGAATTCCTTCTGCCGACAAAACATACGTCTCCCTCCATTCCCTGCACACCAACGTGCCTGTTAAAGAGCCACTTAAACGACTCTATGGATCTCCCCCCACCGCCAGCGCTGCCAGCACGTTCCAATCTCCCCCCAATCTCTGTGACAACAAAAACTTACCACCATCATCTCCTTTGAACCTACCTCTTCTCACGTGAATGCAGGTTCTGTGATATAAGACATTTCCACCCTGGGGGTAACAGATACAAGCTATCTGGTCTACTTGCGTCTCGTATTGTTATAAACCTCAAAAAGAAATTTAACTCGAGGTTGCACCTATCCTTTTCCATAATTACATTGTATCTAATGGCGTTACCATCACTAGATGCAAAGTGATCACCGACACAAACTTCTGTCCCCTGGCGTGTCCTATTCGATAGGATGAGATCAGGTATTGCACTCTTTCATTGGGACTTTCTATCCACTGATTCAGGAAACTTTCTTTACTGATTAAGAAGACTATCCCAGTGGTCCTTTCACAGTATGAGGCTCAGAGTCAATACCAAGAATGTTAAAATCACCCACTGTCACAAACTGATGTCTCTTACAACAGACACCGAACTCTCCACCGATGTGTTCCTCTAAATCCCCAGGACTATTCGGTGGTCGATAATGTAGCCCCATGAACGAGTTCATACCTTCTTATTCCCCATTTCCACCTTTAAAGTCTCTCCTCAGCCTAATTTATATATTCATTAGCACGAAAAAAACAGCGGAAAACTGGAAGGTTGAGCTAACAGAACTGCCCCTCCTGCAACCAAGTCTTACTAATGGCTAAACTATCATGCTTCCGGTCGTTGGCCACGACCCTGAGCACATCTGCCTTTCGTACAATACTTCCTGCATTGAAACGTACGCAGCTCAGAACATAAGTCCCTGCAGGCTCAAACTTTTGCTTGCTGACTTTGTCTGAGGTCTTGACAACATTTACCCCAACAAAGACTCCACTATCTGTTCAAACATTCTGGTTATCATCCCCCTGCAACTCTAGCTTAAAAAACCACAACGACCATTTTTTAACGGCAAGCCTTCCTGCTGGGGCATTAGTTCCACTCCGGTTCAAGTGTAAACTGAGAGAGTTGCTCGATGGCGGAGAAAATGAAGGAGCTGCACAATGTGGGACGATGTGGCGCGGCCTCCCGGCAGGACTCTGTACTACCCCCGGTGTTCGCTCGGCAGAAGGCAAGCTCAGTTGTTGTAGTTTGTAGTTTTCGGTTGCTTTCATAGTGCGCAGAACCTCAAGCTGCTTATATATACGTGTACGCGCGGGCGCGTGCACGCGTGTATGCGTGTGTGTGTGTGTGTGTGTGTGTGTGCGCGCGCTCGCGTGTGTACATAATGCGTTGAAGTATTTTACTGATATCCTACATATGCTTGCTATCTTTAAATTTTACACACAAGTGTGCTCTGTGCCTCGTGTGACAGTTGGTATTGTATTTTGCAGCTTGGTGCTGGCTGTATTCATGGGCATTCATGTGTGATGGAATTGAAATTAAACTTAAATTGACTTGCCTCGAAGTGAAATAAAACTGTCTCGTCTGTAGAGGCCGCACTTTCCGAGGAAGAGAGCCCAGTGATGCACATATCTGAAGTCCTCGTTCCAACCCTAACTCGTTAGCCACATTTTAATCTGAATGTTCTTTCTAAGTTTGGCCACACCTGCACATACATAAGTTTGAAGAACCCGTTCCCTTTTCTTACCTAAATACTGGCGACGATAACGACCGCATACCATCGAGGAATCTCGTTCTCGTCCACAGTACCATTTTTTTCCCGTTCCCCTAACAAAGTGAACCCTATCGATACAGCTGGGCACATTTTAAACCCTTTCCTGCTCAGCCACAGAACCATAGTCTGTTCCAGAGACCTGACCGGTGAGACTTTGTTTGGTCATTTGCACATCTCTCCTCCCATCCAGAAGTATCCAAAGTGGTCTACCTGTTATTGAGCGGTCTGGCCACAAGGGGTCTCTGCACTGGGTCGGGCTGATTAATACGCTTCACCTTCCTGTCTGTCACCCAGTTTCCTGTGTCCTGCACATTGTATGTAAATACCTCTCTATATGTCCTCCTTATCTCCACTTGGCTTCCCGAATGATCCCGAGTTCATCCATTTCCAGTTCCAACTCTGTAACGCAGAGTGTTAGAAGGTGCAGCTGGATGACCTTCTTACAGGTGAAGTTGTCAGCGGTTCTCGAGGTCCCCATGCCTTCCCACATCTCGTAAAGGAGTATTTAACTCTCCTGCCAGACATTGCTACTGCTCTGACTTTGCGATTATAATGATAAAAAAAAATTAAACTGAAAACAAGTCAACCAACACTTATGTGCCTTCCCTCACTCAAGACACTCCTCTTTGAAGATTCAAAGAGATAAACAGATAAACTCTCTGATTTCCACTCAAATCCAATTCCCGCCAATCTTTCCCTCGAGTCCGGCTCATCACACACACACACACACACACACACACACACACACACACACACACACACACACACACACACACACACACACACACACACACACACACACACACATTAAAACAGTGAGTGAAAATCTCTCCACACCGTCCCGTCACGCACTCCTGAAGTTAGACATTAGACACTGGGTGACACTTTCTCCGGACCGTCCTATCGCACACACCCGGATTTAGACACAAATTGAAGCTCACTCCCCCGGGTCCCTTCAGAAACTCCGATGTTCCGAAGCTCCTTCCCTCTCACCAATCCCCAAAACTCCGCCGTTCCTGAAGTCTTGAATTGTGTGCTGGCTCGGAGAATGTGCGTGTGTTTCTGTTCAGTGGATGTGCAGGGAACAGGATGGAATTGGAAGAGGGGCTTGTTTTGGTGGGAGCACGGAATTGGTGGTGAAATGCTAGTCACTGGGTTGAAGTGGTATCGAAACAAACGATCGGCTTGTTCACACAGAACAGTGCAGAGGCTCAGAACCGAGATATCGATATCCGGTGGAAGGGGGCAGGGTGGTTTAACAACAGACGTCACCTCTCCCCCTTTCTCCCCATAATTCCATATAAACAGAGAGAGAGGGAGACGTGTAGAGGAGGGAGAGGGTTAATGGTACCGTGGAGGACCTTTAGTGGATGGAGCGGTACAGGAACACGGGGAGAGGAGTTGGGGAAGGAGGAGATAACGGAGAAGGCACGGTGTGTAGGGGAAGGAGGGGTGATGGAGACAGGGTATGTAGAAGAAGATGGCGGTGGCGGAAACGGGAAGGGCTGCAGGGGAAGTCGTGGATGACGGTGACGAGGATGGTCGGCTGGTAAGGAGGGCTGACGACGAACAGGAGACTGAAAACTCAATGAACCTCCGCCAGCATATTCTTGAACGCATCAGCAACACCTCCACATTTTTGTGGCATTTATTAGCTTTTTGCATTTGACAATAATTTTACATATTTGCGCCCTACTGATTCTTCAAAAGAACAAATCTCAGTTGGTCTAAGTCATAGATAATGAAACAGACCGTGAATCCGGTAGAAAAGATGCGATGACTTAGATGCGGTGGACAGGACATTTGACACGCTGAACTTCATCAGTCAGGACACTGAGTACGAGGGTCGGAGGTCACGTTGCAGTTGCAGATGACGTCGGTCAGGCCGCACTTGGAGTATGGAGTTCAGTTCTGCTTGCCTTGCTCGAAGAAAAATCTCAACGAACTGGAAAGATTGCAGAGGGAGATTTCCGAGGATGTTGCATGGACAGGAGGGACTGAGTTATGGAGCAATGTTGGGAATTCTGAGACTTTTTTCGGTGACCTTACAGAGGTGTACAAAATCAGGAGGGACATAGATCAGGCGAATGCGAGCACTCTATTTCCCCAGGAATGCGGTATAGAGAACATTAACGCACTTGATTGAGGTGACAGTAGCTAAAGAAAGAAGCGGGGAGCGAGTTGGGTTAGATAAAAGTGACACAGTGGGATGGGGAGAGTGGGTAGAGACAGAGTAGAGAATTGAGGGAGAGACCGGGAACAGAAGGGGGAATCGGGGGAGAGAGAGGCAGGAAAGCGGGGTAAGGAAAATGGAGATGAATGGTGATGAGGAGGAGAGAATGGGGAGGGATCAGAGCGAGACTTTACAGGGACGAGGGTAAAGAGAGCAAGATAATGAGTAAGATTGCGATAGAAGGACAGAGGAGAATAGGGTAAGGGTGAGGGGCAGCGGCGCGGAAGGGGTAGTGGAGTGGTTAAGAGAAATGGGGAGAAAGAGGGTTTTATCATTATATTCAAGTCGGTCCCAGTGGTTGTTGACAGAGATCCTGGATCTTCTCAGAAATATCTGTGCACAAAGGGGCAGACTTCTCACAGATGAAGGGATAACGAACCTGAATGCAGGTTTTATTCTCTGTGTTCTGTGTACATACACCGCACGTGCGGTCTAATCCGCTTATCCGGTACACGACATTTGAAGCCACTTTCCTGTCAAAGAGGGGTAAACAATGTCAACGCACCTGCAGCAGTCAGTCTCCAAAACCACTGATACCCTCCCTCGCAATTGACCTGTGGCACCCCAACATATTCCACAACCCCACTTTCCCAGCACAGCCCTGTGTCAGTCTCCAGAATACTCCCACTGACCCACGCTCTGCCTGCAGCCCTGTGTCAGTCACCAAAGTAATCCCTTGCCCCACTCTCTACCCACAGATCGGTGTCAGAGACCAGAATTATAACAGTACCCAACCTTCTCCTCACAGGCCCGTGTCGGTCCCCTAAATATTCCCACAGCGCTAGTGTCTCCCAGGGCCCCATGTCAGTCCTCAAAATGCTCCCACTTCTTTACTGTCTCTCCACAGGCCTGTGTTTTCTCCCCAAGTACTCACACTCACCACTCCCACCCCACAGATCAGTGTCAGTCCAAACTACATCCACTGCCTGACTCTCTCCCCACAGCCCCGTGCCGGTCCCCGAAATAATCCCACTGCTCAACCCTCTTCTTATAGACCTGTGTCAATCACCAAAACATCTCCCGCTTCCCATGCTCTCCCCACGGACGTGTCTCAGTCCCCAGAGTATTCCACTGAACCATTCTCTCCCCACAGATCTGTGTCCGTCCCCAAAGTACACCCCTCCCTCATTCTCTCCCCACAGACATGTGCCAGGCCCCAAAGTACTCCCACTGCCTCACTCTCTCCCACATCCTGAGTCAGTTCCCAAAAAGAACTCCATAGCTCCACTCTCTCCACACAGCCCCATGCTAGTCCCCAAAATACTTGCACTTCCCACTCTCACCCCAAGTTCCCGTGCGAGTCCCCACCATAATCCCAATCCCTAGCCTTCTCCCTAAAAATCTGTGTCAACCACCAAAAGACTGACTTCGCCCTCTCTTCCCACAGCCTATGTCAGTTTCCACATTTGGAGAAGGAAGTGTGAGGATCAGAACGGGAGTGCGGCTGGAGCCATTTTGATTTATTCTTCTTCTCATCGGAGTTAAGAGAGGCGGGACTGCGCATGCGTGTGTCATTGGGCAGTGAGGCGGGGAAGATTTGAAAGGAACACAGCTTTATACAGCGGGCAGCGTCGTTTTGCGGGCAGCGTCGTTTTGCGGGCAGCGGTGTGAGCCAGGAGCAGAGTGAAGGCTTAAGGGCTTTGCCTCAACGGGCTTAGGCGGAAACGGGCGAGGGAAAGTAGGTTCAGTTTTTAATTTTCCCTGCTATTTGAGGAAAGGGGGGAATTATGAGTGTGAGGGCAGCTTGTTGTTCCGGTGTTCGGATGTGGGAGGTCCCGGAGTCTCCCAGCCTCCGGGACGTGTACATCTGCGTCAGCTGCGCTGAGCTGCAGCTCCTAAGGGACCGTGTTGGGGAACTGGAGATGTCGCTCCATGATCTTCGTCTGGTCCGGGAGAGGAAGAAGATGATAGAGAGGAGTTACAGGCAGGTGTTCACACCAGGGCCACGGGAGGCAGACAGGTGGGTCAGGGTTAGGGGAGGGAAGGGGAAGAGTCAGGTACTAGAGAGTACCCCAGTGGCTCTACCCCTTGACAATAAGTACTCCAGTGTGAGTACTGTGGGGGGGGGGGGGATGCAACCTACCTGGGGGAAACGACCGTGGCATTGCCACTGACTCAAAGAGTCCGGCCATGTAGTTCAGAAGGGTAGGGAAAGGAAGAGGAAGGCAGTATTAATAGGGGACTCGAAAGTCTGTGGTCGCAGTCAGGAGACCCGGATGGTAGTTTGCCTCCCTCGTGCAAGGGTCCGAGATGGTTCTGATCGCGACCAGGATATAATGAAGTGGGATAGTGAGTAACCAGAGGTCGTGGTACATATCGGTACCAATGACATAGGTAGGAAATGTGAAATTGTCCTGAAAGGCGAAGATAGGGAGAAAGGAAGGGAGTTGAGAAGAAGTACCGCAAACGCAGGAATCTCGGGAAAACTGCCTGTGCCACGCGACAGTGACAGTAGGGATGGAATGGGTTGGAGGATAAATGCGTGGTTGAAGTATTGGAGCAGGGGGTAGTGATTCAAGTTTCTGGATTACTCGGTCCTCTTTTGGGGCAGGCGTGACCTGTACAAGATAGATTCTGGCCGGGAGGTTTGCTAAGGCACCAGGGGAGAATTTAAAATGGAATGGCTGGGGGTGGGAATCAATTTGCAGAAACTAGGAGAGAGGAGGTTAGTTCACAAATAGAGAAAGCTAGTAAACAGTCTGTGGGGAGGATAAGCTGGTGATAGAGAAGGGGAGCGCACAGACCAAAGATGTAGGGGAGAAGGCAGAAAAAAATAAAAAGGTTGGTTGCACTGTTAGGGATAAACAAAGTGGAAGAGGTGGAGTGTTTCTTAAATGCATCTATTTTAATGGAGGAAGTGACAGTGGCCGGGCCTCCGGCACAGAGGACGGCCCTGTAGCTCAGAAGGGTAGGGATAGAAGAAAGAGGACCATAGTAATAGGGGACTCGATAGTCAGGGGTTCAGACAGGCGGTTCTGTGGAGGTGATCGGGAGTCCCGGATGGTAGTTTGCCTCCCTGGTGCCAGGGTCCGGGACGTTTCTGATCGCGTCCAAGATATCCTGAAGTGGGAGGGAGACGAGCCAGAGGTCGTGGTACATGTAGGTAGCAATGACATAGGTACGAAAGGGGAAGAGGTCCTGAAACGAGAGTATAGGGAGTTAGGAAGGCAGTTAAGAAGAAGGACCGCAAAGGTAGTAATCTCGGGATTACTGCCTGTGCCACGCGACAGTGAGAGTAGGAATGGAATTAGGTGGAGGATGAATGCGTGGTTGAGGGATTGGAGCAGGGGGGCAGGGATTCAAGTTTCTGGATCATTGGGACCTCTTCTGGGGCAGGCGTGACCTGTTCAAGAAGGACGGGTTACACTTGAATCCTGGGGGGACCAATATCCTAGCGGGGAGGTTTGCTAGGGCTACAGGGCAGAATTTAAACTAGTAAGATGGAGGGGGGGGGGCGGAAATCAATTTGAGGAAACTATGGGAGAGGAGGTTAGTTCACCAGTAGAGCAAGTAAGTAGACAGTGTGTGAGGGAGGAAAGGCAGGTGATGGAGAAGGGATGCGCTCAGCCCGAAGTTGTAGGGGAGAAGAAAGAAAAGGATAATAAATTTGAATGCATTGCTAGGGATGAAAAGAGAGGAGGAGGTGGAGAGTATCTTAAATGTATCTATTTTAATGCTAGGAGCATTGTAAGAAAGGTGGATGAGCTTAAAGTGTGGATCGATACCTGGAATTATGATGTTGTAGCTATTAGTGAAACATGGTTGCAGGAAGGGTGTGATTGGCAACTAAATATTCCTTGATTTAGTTGCTTCAGGTGTGATAGAGTAGGAGGGGCCAGAGGAGGAGGTGTTGCATTGCTTGTCCGAGAAAATCTTATGGCGGTGCTTTGGAAGGATAGATTACAGAGCTCCTCTAGGGAGACTATTTGGGTGGAATTGAGGAATGGGAAAGGTGTAGTAACACTGATAGGTGTGTATTATAGGCCACCTAATGGGGAGCGTGAGTTGGAAGAGCAAATGTGTAAGGAGATAGCAGATATTTGTAGTAAACACAAGGTGGTGGTTGTGGGAGATTTTAATTTTCCACACATAGATTGGGAAGCTCATTCTGTAAAAGGGCTGGATGGTTTAGAGTTTGTGAAATGTGTGCAGGATAGTTTTTTTGCAACAATACATAGAAGTACGGACTAGAGATGGGGCAGTGTTGGATCTCCTGTTAGGGAATGCGATAGGTCAGCTGACAGATGTATGTGTTGGGGAGCTCTTCGGGTCCAGTGATCACAATAGCATTAGCTTCAATATAATTATGGAGAAGGACAGGACTGGACCTAGAGTTGAGATTTTTGATTTGAGAAAGGCTAACTTTGAGGAGATGCGCAGGGATTTAGAGAGAGTGGATTAGGTCAAGTTGTTTTATGGGAAGGATGTAATAGAGAAATGGAGGTCATTTAAGGGTGAAATTATCAGGGTACAGAATCTTTTTGTTCCTGTTCGGTTGAAAGGAAAGGTTAAAAGTTTGAAAGCGCCATGGTTTTCAAGGGATATTAGAAACTTGGTTCGAAAAAAGAGGGATGTCTACAATAGATATAGGCAGCATGGAGTAAAGGAATTGCTCGAGGAATATAAAGAATGTAAAAGGAAACTTAAGAAAGAGATTAGAAAAGCTAAAAGAAGTTACGAGTTTGGTTTGGCAAATAAGGTGGAAGTAAATCCGAAAGGCTTCTACAGTTATATTAAAAGCAAGAGGATAGTGAGGGATAAAATTGGTCCCTTAGAGAATCAGGGTGGTCAGCTATGTGTGGAGCCGAGGGAGATGGGAGAGATTTTGAACGATTTCTTCTCTTCGATATTCACTTAGGAGAAGGATATTGAATGGTGTAAGGTGTGGGAAACAAGTAGGGAGGTTATGGAACCTATGACAATTAAAGAGGTGGAAGTACTGGCGCTTTTAAGAAATTTAAAAGTGGATAAATCTCCGGATCCTGACCGGATATTCCCCAGGACCTTGAGAGAAGTTTGTGTAGAGATAGCAGGAGCTCTGACGGAGATCTTTCAGATGTCATTAGAAACAGGGATTGTGCCGGAGGATTGGCGTATTGCTCATGTGGTTCCATTGTTTAAAAAGGGTTCTAGAAGTAAGCCTGGCAATTATAGACCTGTCAGTTTGACATCAGTGGTGGGTAAATTAATGGAAAGTATTCTTAGAGATAGTATTTATAATTATCTGGATAGACAGGATCTGATTAGGAGTAGCCAGCATGGATTTGTGCGTGGAAGGTCATGTTTGACAAACCTTATTGAATTTTTTGAAGTAGTTACGAGGAATGTTGACGAGGGTAAGACAGTGGATGTAGTTTATATGGACTTCAGCAAGGCCTTTGAAAAGTTCCACATGGAAGGTTAGTTAAGAAGGTTCAGTCGTTAGGTAATAATGCTGGAGTAATAAAATGGATTCAACAGTGGCTAGATGGGAGATGCCAGAGAGTAGTGGTGGATACTTGTTTATCGGGATGGAGGCCGGTGACTAGCGGGGTGCCTCAGGGATCTGTTTTGGGCCCAATGTTGTTTGTAATGTACATAAATGATCTGGATGATGGGGTGGTAAATTGGATTAGTAAGTATGCTGATGATACTAAGGTAGGAGGTGTTGTGGATAATGAGCTGGGTTTTCAAAGCTTGCAGGGAGATTTATGCCGGTTAGAAGAATGGGCTGAACGTTGGCAGATGGAGTTTAATGCTGAGAAGTGTGAGGTTCTACATTTTGGCAGGAATAATCCAAATAGAACATACAGGGTAAATGGTAGGGCATTGAGGAATGCAGTGGAACAGAGAGATCTAGGAATAACAGTGCATAGTTCCCTGAAGGTGGAGTCTCATGTAGATAGGGTGGTGAAGACGGCTTTTGGAACGCTGGCCTTTATAAATCAGAGCATTGAGTACAGAATTTGGGATGTAATGTTAAAATTGTACAAGGCATTGGTAAGGCCAAATTTGGAATATTGTGTACAGTTCTGGTCACCGAATTATAGGGAAGATATCAATAAATTAGAGAGAGTGCAGAGAAGATTTACTAGGATGTTACCTGGGTTTCAGCACTTAAGTTACAGAGTAAGGTTGAACAAGTTAGGTCTCTATTCTTTGGAGCGTAGAAGGTTGAGGGGGGATTTGATCGAGGTATTTAAAATGTTGAGAGGGATAGATAGAGTTGACGTGAATAGGCTGTTTCCATTGAGAGTAGGGGAAATTCAAACGAGAGGACATGATTTGAGAGTTAGGGGGCAAAAGTTTAAGGGAAACACGAGGGGGTATTTCTTTACTCAGAGAGTGATAGCTGTGTGGAATGAGCTTCCTGTAGAAGTAGTAGAGGCCAGTTCAGTTGTGTCATTTAAGGTAAAATTGGATAGGTATATGGACAGGAAAGGAGTGGAGGGTTATGGGCTGAGTGCGGGTAGGTGGGACTAGGTGAGATTAAGAGTTCGGCACGGACTAGGAGGGCCGGAAGGGCCTGTTTCCGTGCTGTGATTGTTATATGGTTATTATATGGTTAATGCTAGCAGAATTGTAAGAAAGGTGGATGAGCTTATAGTATGGATTGATAACTGGAAATATGATGTTGTAGCAATTGGTGAAAAATGGTTGCAGGAGGGGTGTGACTGGCAACTAAATATTCGTGGATTTCGTTGCTTCTGGTGTGATTGAATCGGAGGGGCAAGAGGGGGAGATGTGGCATTGCTTGTCAAAGAAAATATTACAGAGGTGGCACGGCAGGATAGACTAGTGGGTTCGTCTAGGGAGACTATCTGTGTGGAATTGAGGAATGGGAATTGTGTAGTAACAATTGCAGACCACCTAATGGGGAGCCAGAATTGGAGCAACAAATTTGTAAGGAGATCGCAGGTATTTGTAGTGATTGTGGGAGATTTTAATTTTCCACACATAGACTGGGAAGCCGATTCTGTTAAAGGGCTGGATGGTTTGGAGTTTGTAAAATGTGTGCTGGATATTTATTTTAAAGAAATACATAGAGGTAACAACTGGAGAAGGGGCAGTGTTGGATCTCCTGATAGGGAATGAGATTGGTTTGCTGACCGAGCTATGATTTGGGGATCACTTCGGGTCCAGTGATCACAATACCATTAGTTTCAATATAATTATAGAGAAAGATAGAACTGGACACAGAGTTGAGATTTTTGATTGGAGAAAGGCTAACTTTGAGCAGATGCGAATGGATTTAGATGGAGTGGATTGGGACGATTTGTTTTATGGGAAGATCGTAACAGAGAAATGGAGGTAATTTAAAGTTGAACATTTGAGGGTACAGAGCTTTTTATGCTCCTGTTAGAGTGAAAGGAAAGTTTAAAAGTTTGAGAGAGCCATGGTTTTCAAGGGATATTGGAAACCTGATTCGGAAATAAGAGAGAGATCTACAATAAATATAGGCAGCATGGAGTAAATGAGGTGCTCGAAGAATATAAAGATATAAAAAGAATCTTAAGAAAGAAATTATTAAGCTAATAGAATATATTAGGTTGCTTTGGTAAGTAGGGAAAATAAATCCAAAGTGTTTCTGCAGTTATGTTAATAGCAAAAGGATAGTGAAGGATGAAGTTCGTCCCTTAGAGAATCAGAGGGGACAGCTATTTGTGGAGCCAAAAATAGATGGGTGAGATTTTGACCAATTTATTTTCATCGTTATTCACTGAGGAGAAGGATATTGAATTATCAAAATAAGGCAAACATTAGGGTAGTTATGGAAGCTATGCTAATTAAAGAAGAGTAAGTACTGGAGCTTTTAAGGAATGCAAAAGGTGGATAAGTCTCCGGGTTCTGATAAGTTAGTGTAGAAATTGCAGAGTCTCAGATGTCATTGGAAACGGGGATTGTGCCGGAGGATTGGCGTATTGCTCATGTGGTTCCATTGTATAAATAGGAATCTAAGAGTAAACCTAGCAATTATAGCGTGCAGGTTTGAAGTCGGTGGTGGGTAAACTAATGGAAAGTAGTTTTCGAGATGTTAAACATAATTTTCTGGATAGACAGGGTCTGATTAGGAGCAGTCAACATAGATTTGTGCTTGGAAGCTCATGTTTGACAAACATGATTGAATTTTTTGAAGAGGTTATGACGAAAGCTGACGAGGGAAAAACAGTGGGAATTGTCTATAAGAGCTTCAGTAAGGCCTTTGACAAGGTTCCACACGGAAGGTTAGTTAGGAAGGTTCAATCGTTAAGTATTAATATTGAAGTAGTAAAATTCATTCAACAGTGGCTGGATGGGAGATGCCAGAGAGCAGTGGTGGATAACCGTTTGTCAGGTTAGAGGCCGGTGACTAGTGGTGTGCCTCAGGGATCTGTACTGGGTCCATTGTTGTTTGTCATATACATTAATGATCTGGATAACGGGGTGGTAAATGGGATTAGTAAATATGCAGCTGATGCTAAGATAGGTGCCGTTGTAGACAAAGAAGTTGGTTTTCAAATCTTGCAGAGAGATTTAGGCCAGAAGAAGGAGTGTGCTAGAAGATGGCAGCTGGAGGTTATGCTGATAAGAGTGAGGTGATACATTTTGGTAGGACTCATCAAAATAGGATATACATGGTAAATGGTAAGGCATTGAGGAATGCAGTAGAACAGAGTGATCTAGGAATAATGGTGCATAGTTCCCTGAAAGTGGAACCTCATGTGTATAGGATGGTGAAGAAAGCTTTTGTTATGCTGGACTTTATAAATCAGAGCAGTGAGTATAGGAGTTGGGATGTAATGTCAAAATTGTACAAGGCATTGGTGAGGCCAAACTTGGAGTTTTGTGTACAATTCTGTCACCGAATTATAGGAAAGATGTCACCAAAATAGATGGAGTACAGAGGAGATTTACTAGAATGTTACCTGTGTTTCAGCACCTAAGTTACAGAGAAAGGTTGAACAAGTTAGGTCTTTATTCCTTGGAGCGTAGAAGGGTGAGAGGGGAATTGAGAGATGTATTTAATATTATAAGTGGGATAGGTAGAGTTGACGTAGATAGGCATTATCCATTGAGTGTATGGGAGATTCGAACAAGAGGACATGAGTTGAGAGTTAACAGGCAAAACTTTATGGGCAACACGTCTTTACTCAGAGAGTGGTAGCTGTGTGGAACGAGCTTCCAGTAGAAGTGGTAGAGGCAGGTTTGATTCTGTCATTTAAAAGAAGTATAGATAGATTTTGTACAGAAATTGAAATGAGAGTTCTGAGCTGAGTGCAGGTAGGTGGAGCTAGGTGAGAGTAAGCTTTCGGCACGGACTAGCAGTGTCGGAATGGCCTGTTTCCGTGCTGTAATTGTTATATGGCTATATGGTTGTATTAGTTTTACTGCACACTCTACCAACAGTCCGTGTCGATCCCGAAACAAATCCATTCTCTCACCGTAGAACTTTCTCTCTCTCCAAAATGCCCCGATATACCCACTCTCTCCCCACAGCCCTTTTCAGTCCGTCAATTCATACCAATGCCCACTCCCTTTAGCAACTCGTGTGTGACCACAAACTAATCCCACTGCACACAACCTTCCCGCAGCCTGTGCCAGTCCCCAAAATCAATCCACTGCCCACTCGCTTCCCGCAGCCTGTATCAATCCGACGACCCTTTTTCTCTCAGAAACATGCAAGATCCCAAATCTCACCCGTCTTTGCATTTTCCAATCCAATATGAAATGCCTTTGTCGCGGTCAGCTTTGACAACAAAATTCTGTAAAATTAAATTGCTATCATTATCGATTGAATTTGAGTAAAATTTAAAGAGCATCCCTTTCTGTTTGACCCCTGGAGAATTTGAAGAGCTTGTATTGAAGGAGCTGAATTCTCTGTCTCACCACAGGAGAATGTGATGGCACGGTATGGAGGGAGCCTCACTCTGTGTCTGAACCCGGGAGTGTGTGATGTGACCGTGTGGAGGGAGCTTCACTCTGTGTCTGACCCCGGGAGTGTGTGATGGGACGGTGTGGAGGGAGATTCACTCTGTGTCTGACCCCGGGAGTGTGTGATGGGACGGTGTGGAGGGAGATTCACTCTTTGTCTGACCACGGGAGTGTGTGATGGGACGGTGTGGAGGGAGATTCACTCTCTGTCTGACCCCGGGAGTGTGTGATGGGACGGTGTGGAGGGAGCTTCGCTCAGTTCTAGATATATCTTCAGTCGATCTGACACGTACCTCTTCTTCGGCTGAATTTATTTCAAGAAGTTTAGAATGAGAGTCCGAACAATACAGCCTCGCTTTATCGTAGGAAAATTTAAAGGTGGATATAAAATAACAGCCGCCTTCATTTCCGATCCAGTACTGGGAACAATTTTGCTCTGGAAAATAGGAAGAAGAAACAGTGAATCTCCCTGCGTACGGTCTATTGCATCCGCTGTGAGTCAAACATCGAAAGAGGATCCCTCCTCACCGTCCCATCAGACACAACTGATCAAGTACAGAATGAAACCGCCTACTCACCGATCCCTTGACACACTCCCATGTCAAACACAGAAAGGCGATCCCTCCTCACCGTCTCATCACACACTCCCGTAGTCAGACACAGAGTGAAGCTCCCACCATACCGTCCGATCGCACATTCCCGGGGTCAAACACAGAAAGGAGCTCTCTCCACATCGTTCCATTACACACTTCCGGTGTCAGACACTGTGGAACTTCATATATCGCATACTCCAGGGGGCAGACACTGCATGAATCTCCCTCCACACTGTCCCATCACACAATCCTTGGGTCGGTCACAGTGCTGCTCCACCAGACCGTCCCAGCACACACTCCTGTTAGAAGCAGAGTGAAGCTTCCTACACACCGTCCAAGCACATACTCCTGTAGTCAGACCCCGAGTGAAACTCCCTCCACACGGTCACGTCACGCACTCGCGGGTTCAGACACAGAGTGTATCTCCCTCCACACTGCCCCATCACACACTCCAGGGGTCAGCTATAAGTGATGATCCCTCCATAGCATTCCATCACACGCACACTGTGTCATTCACAAAGTGAAGCTCCTTCCACATCACCCTGCCACAGTCGACAGAGTTCAGACGCAGAGTGACACTCCCTCCATACAGTCCCATCACACACTCCCGGGGTCAGACGCAGAGTGACACTCCCTCCATACAGTCCCATCACACACTCCCGGGGTCAAACGCAGAGTGACTCTCCCTCCATACAGTCCCATCACACTCCCAGGGGTCAGACGCAGAGTGACACTCCCTCCATACAGTCCCATCACACACTCCCGGGGTCAGACACAGAGTGACACTCCCTCCACACTGCCCCATCACACTCCCGGGGTCAGACACAGAGTGACACTACCTCCATACAGTCCCATCACACACTCCCGGGGTCAGACACAGAGTGACACTCCCTCCATACCGTCCCATCACACTCCCAGGGGTCAGACACAGAGTGACACTCCCTCCATACCGTCCCATCACACTCCCAGGGGTCAGACACAGAGTGACACTCCCTCCATACCGTCCCATCACACTCCCAGGGGTCAGACACAGAGTGACACTCCCTCCACACCGTCCCATCACACACTCCCAGGGTCAGACACAGAGTGACACTCCCTCCATACAGTCCCATGTCACACTCCCGGGGTCAGACACAGAGTGACACTCCCTCCATACAGTCCCATGTCACACTCCCGGGGTCAGACACAGAGTGACACTCCCTCCATACCGTCCCATCACACACTCCCGGGGTCAGACACAGAGTGACACTCCCTCCATACAGTCCCATCACACTCCCGGGGTCAGACACAGAGTGACACTCCCTCCATACAGTCCCATGTCACACTCCCGGGGTCAGACACAGAGTGACACTCCCTCCATACAGTCCCATCACACTCCCGGGGTCAGACACAGAGTGACACTCCCTCCATACAGTCCCATCACACTCCCAGGGGTTTCACCCAGTGTGAGCTCCTTATTGCACTGTCCCATCAGTCACTTCCGGTAAAAGACAGAGTGATGTTCCCTCCTCACTGTCCCAATGCTCATTCCTGCGGTTAGACACAGACTGATGCTCCCTGCAGAACATCGCATCGCAAACACACTGTGTCAGACAGAGAGTAAAGCTCACTCCACACTGCCCATCACACACTCTCGGGGTCAGACACAGGGTGAGACTCCATCGAAACTGCTCCATTATACGTTCCCGGGGTCAAATACAAACTACCCTCGCACCCTTCTATCACATATTCCCGTCGTCAGAATTAAACTGAAGCTCGTTCCCGAGGGACAGGCAGAAATAGAATTTCACTCCCTACCGTACCGCCACACACTCCCGGGGTGAGGCTTATGAATTAGCTTCCTCCGCAAATTTCCAATCACGCAACCCGTTGCCAGACACTGAGGGACTCTCCTTTAGCACTGTCCCATCACAGAATCCAGGATTAAACATACAGTGGAAATCCCTTATACTATTACATCATACACACCCGGGGTCAGACACAGAGTGAAGCTCTCTCTTGCTACGGCCCCATCACACACTCATGGATTCAGACTGCACGCTGCTTACTGTCAAATCACACGCTCTTACGAATAGACACAGAGTGAATCTCCCTCCACACCGTCCCACCACACACTCCGAGATAAGACACAGAGTGAATCTACCTCCGCACCATCCCATGACACACACCCGGGGTCAGATACAGAGTGAATCTCCCTCCACACCGTCCCATCACACACTCCCGAGATCAGACACAGAGTGTATCTCCCTCCAATCCATTCCATCACACACTCCCGAGTTCAGAATCGCAATGAAACTACCTCGGCACCGTCCCATCACAGGCACCCGGTGTCAGTTATAGAGTGAAGGTCCCTGCAGAACATTCAATCACACACTTTCTGATTGGGCAGACACAAATTTGGGTTCCATCCACAACGTCACGTCACACACTCTCAGGGACAGATGAAGAATGAAGCTATTGTCTGACGATCCCATTATACTTTCCAGGTGTCAAAAACACAGAGTGAGTCTCCTACCACACTGTCCCATCACACAAGAACGTGGTCAGTCTCAGACTGAAGCTTACTCTCCACCACACTATCACACACTCCTCGGGTCAAACATGCTCACTGCATGCTCTCCCATCACGAGGTCTTGCGGACAAAAACTGAGTGAGCCTCCCTCCACACTAACCCAACACACTCCCCGTGGTCAGATAGGAAATGAAACACACTCTGCACGATCCCGCCGCATGCTCCCGTGGTCATACACAGTATGATGCTCCTTCTACCCGGTGACATCAAATAACACAGGGGTCAGAGAAGGGGCGATGCTCACCCCCCCCAACACCGTCCAATCACACACTACAGTGGTCAGACACAGAGGGAAGCTGCCCCCACACCGTCCCATCATACAGTCCCGAGACTATCACAGTGTAAATCTCCCTCCTTACACCCTCCTTACATCACACACCTCCTGGCGAGTCACAGAGTGAAGATCTCTCACAACCGTCCCATCAAGCTCAGCTGTTCTCATGCACAAAGCGCAGTTCCACCCCCGCTCTCCCATGACACACTGACGGGTTCAGAGTCGCTCCACAACATTCAATCACACAATCCGGTGATACATAGAATGAACGTCCCTCTGCACTGTCCCCTCACACAGTCCCGGAGTCAGACACAGACGCTGTCTCTCTACGATCCCATTACTCACTCCGGGAGTCAGTCACAGAGTGAAGCTCCTTCCACACTGTCCCATCACACGCACCCAGATTAAGACGCAGAGTGATGTTCCCTCTGTTCCGTCCCATTCCTCACTCTGGGATTCAGACACAGATGAAAGCTGTCACTACGCGATCCCGTCACACACTCCCGGATGCAGACTCATAGCGAAGCCCCCGCTGCACCGTCCCGTCGAACACTCCCGGATTCAGAGTGAAACGCTCTCTCCACGGTGCCAAACCACACTTCAGGGGACAGACACCCTCCACGCAGCCCCATAACACACTCACCGGGTCAAACACAAAGTGAATGATCCTCCACACCATCTCATCACACACTCCCGATGTCAAGCACACAGTAACGCTTCGTCTCTCCATGCCTGCCCTGTGATGAGGAGCGGGTGAAAGAGGGGGATGATGTCTCACCTCTTCTGCTGGTCAACAATTCACAGATTTGAGCCTTGGTTTCGTTGACAGATCTGTACTTCGTTTCCATTTCAGTGAACTGTTGACGGAGATCGCTGTTCATTCGTTTAAGAGACTGACGAATCTGTGACACTGAGAGAGACGGTGATGGATGGTTAGCGTTTACAGTGCCACGTGAGTCAGCGTCACGCTACCGACCGAGTCACAGAGAGTGTTGTGTCAGTGTCACAGTGAAGGGTGTCACAGTGAAGGATATGCTGGTGGCACAGTGAGAGGCGTCGGCGTCACCTTGAGACAGAGAGGCAAACATATTGATCCCGACGGAAACTGGGTAATCCCGAGGGAAATGAGAGGCGTGTCTGTGTCAAGTTGAGGGTTATATCAATGTCCCGGTGAAGATTTAGTTCATGTTACAATGGGGGTCAACATAAGTATCCTGTCGGTCAATCCGAGTTGCGGTGAGGAACGTGTCGGTGTCACTGTGACAGGTGTTTAGGTGTCCTGGCCCGAGTTGTGCCGGGTCACAATGAAGTGTTTCTCGATGTCACGGCGTGAGAAATCTCAGAGTGAGGAGCGTGGAGATGTCACCGTGGGTGGAGTATCTGTGTCATGGTCTGGGGTGTGCTGGTCTCAAAGAGAGGGGTGTGTCTGTGTCATGGTGAGAGGCATGTCATGGCGACGATGGGTGTGACAGTGTCACGCTGAGGTATGCATCGACGTCACGGGGTGTAATACGTAGGTTTTGCTGTGAATTTCGGAGTCGCTACCGCGGTGAGGGGTTTACCTGTGTCAGGGTGAGGTGTGGATAATTGTCTCAGTGAGCGGTGCATCGGCGGTATGTTGAGGGGCGATACCGTCTCGGTAAGGGGAGTTACAGTGAAGCGTGAGTCCTTGTCACGGTGCGGAGCTGGACGGGTCAGGTTGAGGAGCTTATGGATGTCACAGTGAGTGGTGTCTCAGTGTCACAGTAAAGGGGTGTGGGTGTCCCTGCGGTGTTTTACAAAAACAATTTATTTACAACCTGCCTCCATTTGGGTCGAGAGCCGGCAACAATCACGGTAATGGCGGACGTAACTGGGCGGAGTAGGCAGATCCTCCGGTTCGATCTATTTCCGATGTTCACTTTCAGTGTGTGTGTGTGAATTCAGCCGTGTCCCCCACTGGGATTCCCTTCCACCCACCAGCCGCGGTCTCTCCTTCCACCACGATCACCCCCTCCCTCTCGCATTCTCAGTTACATTGAGCCTCATCGCTGAGAGTCCAAATCCCTTGAATTCCCAGGGCCGACAAGCGTCTCTCTGATTCCAGAGATTTTGTCACCTCTCCCGAATGTGATCGATTAAGTTGGAGCCGTGGGTGTTTGACCGGGTCCCTGAGGGGAGGCTTATCCAGAAGATTATGATGCATGGGATCCACGGGGAATTGACCGTCTGGATTCAGAGTTTATTATTTTTCGGCGTCACGGTGAGATGGGAGTCGGTGTCACGGTGGGAGCTGTGTCCCTGTCAAGGTGAGGGTAGTGTCAGATTCACCGTGAGGGGCGTGACAGTGTCACCATGAAGTACGTGTTGTGACAGGTTGAGCGCTGAGTCCGTGTCATTGTGAGGTTTTACACTCACGTATCATTCCACTCTGTTAGTTTACGGTCCGACTCCAACCGGAGTCCGTTCGACTCACCATGGATCGACAGCCCGACCACTATCGCGACGAGGACGATCGTAACTAGGCAGAGTAGGCAGATCTTACCGTCCGGTATACTTCCGGTTTTCTCGTTCGGCTCCTGTTTATGGGGACCTGTGGAGGGACCATTCAGATAAACAGAAGGAGAAGATGGTGAGAGTGAGAGGGGAGCGATGGGGGGAAAATGTGAGAGAATGGGGCAGAGGAAACGGGAAGAGAATGGAGACGTGGAATGGTCGCGTGAGAAGAGGAAGCGATGTTATGAGTGAAGGGTGTTTGGGATGTGTGAGAAAGACAGCGAAATAGTGGAGAAGAGAGGGGGATGAGGGGAGAAAAAAGTGGGAGAGAGAGGGTGAAGAGACAATGGAGCGAGAGAGAGGGGGTGCGAAAGAGCGGAATGAGAGATTGTCACGGTTTTATTATTTTTCGTAGCTGTATTATTTTTTGCCCGCTTTGTTCCTTTTTCACGCATGAGATAAATGACGGTCTTGTGGGGATTATCATGTTGTGGGGATCTTCGTGGATTCCATTGTCTTTCTTTGTTTTGTGGCTGCTGGCAAGGTGATGGTTAGCGCAGCGCTTTACAGTACCAGCAACCCGGGTTCAATTCCCGCAGCTGCCTGCAAGGACTTTCCAATTTCTCCCCACAAGCAAGTGGATTTCCGCCGGGCGCTCTGGTTTCCTCCCACAGTTCAAAGACATACCGGTAAGTTGGTTATTTGGTTATTGTAAATTGAACAGTCATTAGAAAACGGAATAATTCGGAGAATTGTTGAGCAGCGCGGCCTGAATGGCCGGAAGTGCCTATTCCGAAATGTTTTTCAATTAAAAATAAAACAAATTATAGTTTGAGAAAAAAGGGAAAAGATGGTGGGAAAAGGTATACAACTACACCCGGACTATCCGGTGTTTGTGATGGGTGTGATTGATCTGGATGAAAATAGAGATGGATGGATGTAAAATCTCAGAAGACACAAAGATTGGTGATGTTGTGGACAGTGCGGAATATCGCCAAGAATTCGGTGGGTGGATGAGTTGTAGATCTGGGTGGAAAATGGCAAACTGAGTTTAGCTCAGGTAAGTGTGAGGTATTTTCCTTGGGGGCATTAAATGTGAAGGGACAGGAAACGGTTAAAGACAGAACCATTAATTCTCGACAGGAAAAGGGATCTCGGATTAATCACGCCGTTCAATGGAGAGATAAAGAGTTAACTGTAGACGGGCCTTTGGCAAAGTCTCTCTCATGGGAGATCCATTCACAAGATTGTGATGACTGGGATTCACAGTGAATTGGGAATTTGGATTCCGTACTGGCTTGTCCACAGAACCCAAAGGCCGGCGGACGTCCGTGACTGGTTGTGTTACCCACGGGACCTCTAATGTCTGTGGTCAAGACTTGTGAGAATCTGGGCATTTAACAAGGCGTTGTGTGACAGCAAAGACCTTGACATCCTTCCGATAACGGGGTGACCAGAACTGTATTCAATACGCTTGATTCATGCTGACTAGAAATTTTTGTAAAGTTGCTTTATAACAGCCGGACTTTTAAACTCAGTGCCCCAACTAATAATGGCAGGAATGTCATTCTGAGCCATCCTATCAGAAACCATGGCATGAATAGTGGCATTGGACTATAAGATCCCTCTGGTAAAAACACATTTAGTGTTTTGGCTTTAGTAGAGAGCTATCTCTGAGCATTTCGACTACCAAAGTGCAACATCTTACGTTTGTCCCGGTGAAACACCATCTGCCATTCCTCCGTCCCATATCAGAAACTGATCCGTGTCCTACGGAATTGAATGCAGGTCCTCTAAGCGATCCACAACACCCATCAACCTATCATCTACAAACATAACAAACCACCCACCTATATTGTCATCCAGATAGTTTGTATATATAACCATGTAACAGTTACAGCACGGAAACAGGCCCTCACGGCCCTTCTAGTCCGTGCCGAACGATTACACTCACCTATTCCCACAGACCGGCACTCAGCCTATATCGCTCCATTCCTTTCCTATCCATTTTTTAAAGTCACAATAATGAACCTGTTTCCACCACTTCTACAGGGCGTTAGTTCCACACAGCTACCACTCTCTGTGTAAACAGGTCCGCTCTCGTGTTACCACTACACTTTTGCCCCTTAACTCTTAATTTATTTCCTCTTATTTGAATCTCCCCTACTCTCAATGGAAAAGGCATATCCACGTCAACTCTATCATTCCACTTCATAATTTTAAATACCTCTGTCAAGACCCGCCTCAACCTTCTCCGCTACGAATAATAAAGACCTAACTTGTTCAACATTTCTCTGTAAGTTAAGTGCTGAAACCCAGTTAACATTCCAGTAAATCTCCTCAGTACTCTCTCTATTTTGTTGACATCTTTCCTAAAATTCGGTATCCGGAACTGTACACAATACTACAAATTTGGCCTCACCAATGCCTTGTACAATTTTAACATTGTATCCCAACTCCTATACACATTGCTCTGATTTATAAAGGCCAGCATACCAAAAGCCTTCTTCACCACCCTTTCCACATGCGATTCCACTTTCAGGAAACTATGCACCATTACTCCCAGATCACTCTGTTCTACTGCATTCCTCAATGCCCTACTCTTTACCATGTATGTCATTTTTTAATTAGCCCTACCAAAATATAGCACCTCATACTTATCAGCATTAAACCTCATCTGCCATTTTTCAGCCCACTCTTCTGACTGGCCTAAATCTCTCTGCAAGCTCTTCGAAAATCAACTTCATTATCCACAACGCCACCTATCTTAGTATCATCTGCATACTTACTAATCCAATTTACCACCCCATCATCAAGATCATTAATGTATATGACAACCAACATTGGATCCAGTACAGATCCCTGAGGCACACCACTAATCACCGGCCTCCAACCTGACAAACAGTTATCCACCACTACTCTCTGGCATCTCCCATCCAGCCACTGTTGAATGCATTTTACTACTTCAATATTAATTCGTAACAGCTGAACCTTCCTAACTAACCTTCCATGTGTAAACCTGCCAAGGCCTTACTGAATTCCGTATAGACAACATCCACTGCTTTACCCTCGTCAACTTTCCTAGTAACCTCTTCAAAAAATTTCATAAGATTGGGCAAACTCTTATTTTGACCTCCACGCATAAACTAGTGTTGATTCTTGCTAAATAGGCCCTGTCTATCCAGATAATTAGATGTAATCCAGATATGCATAGAGACATTGCAGTGCAGGCAGACGATAAGATTCAATAGCAACGGAGAGGAAGATCTGATGTCAAACGTTCTTCTTATCGTGTTGGAGATCCGTTCAATAGTCTGATTACTGTAGTGTAGAAACAGTCCTTGAGTCTCCTGATACATGATTTCGCATTTTCCCTCCGATGGGAGGGTGCCGAAGACAGAATGTCCGGGGACCTTTGATGATGCTGGGTGTTTATCGGAGCAGCAGTATGTGTAGTGAGAGTTCATGGCTGGGAGGCTGGTTTCGGAGCTGGGCTCAGCTCTTTCCACAACGCTCTCTAGTTTCTTGCAGTCATGGGTAGAGCAGTGTTTATATCTTTAGTGAGGAACCAGGGCATTTTATGAGAACAGGGTCGTAGACATGGTGAGCAGGGAAGAAAATAAAACATTTTATATTTTCACTTGGAAGACTACTCTGTGTAAAGGTGTGTGTCCCAGGGGAATTTGACTGACCTATATGTCCAGATTGATAGCTATAATGGACGCTATTTAAGCCCCGTATCAAGATCACAGATGGTAGATCACCCTGGAAGACGGGAGAGAGGAATGTTGGGGGAGATTATAGAACGTAGGGACCCAGGGCTAGAGGTATACTGTTCCCTGAAAGTGGAATCACAGGTAGACAGGGACCCTGGGGAGTGTTGCAGGGGTACAGGGACACGGTTCTCTGAAAGTGCAGTCACAGGTAGACAGGGCGGTGAAGTTAGCACCTGTCGCGCCGCCCTTCATTCGTCAGGGCAATGAGTACAGGAGTAGGGAGGTCATGTTGGAATTGTACAAGACGTCAGTGAAGCCACACTTTGAGTAGTCTTCCTCTGGATAAGATGCCACTGAGCTAGAGACAGTGCAGAGGAGATACACGAGGATAGTTCAGGGACTGAGTTATGGAAATATGTCAAGCAGTTTGGGATTTTATGCCTCGGATTGCAGAGGTGTAAGATAAAGAAGGAGAGATATATAGCATGTAAGGCAACAGGGAGGAAATGAGATGCTTGAGGAGTATTAAAAGAATAAAAAATACTTAAGAAAGAAATCAGGAGGGATAATATAATAGAAGAGGTTACTTTGGCAGTCAGGGTGAAGGTAATCCTAACAGCTTCTACAGATATGTTAAGAGCAAAAGGATAGTAAGGGATAAAATTGGTCCTCTCAAAAAGCCAAGTGGTCAGCTATGTATGGAACCAAAATAAATGGGAGAGATATTATTTTTTTTTTCATCTGTATTTACTATGGAAACTGGAATGGAGTCTCTGGAAACAAGGCAAACAAGTAGGGAGGCCATGGAACTTATACAGATTAAAGAGGAGGAGGTGCTTGCTGTATTAAGGCAAATCAGAGTAGATAAATCCCCAGGACCTGACAGGGAATTCCCTCGGACCTTGAAGGGAACTAGTTTTGAAATTGCAGGGGCTCGAGCAGAAATATTTAAAATGTCGATATCCAGGGGTCAGGTGCCGGAGGATTGGAGGATAGCTCGTGTAGTTCCATTGTATAAAAAAAGGCTCCAAAAGTAAGCCGAGGAATCATAGGCCGGTAGGTTTGGCAAATTGAATCAGCAAATCTGCTGTTGATACAAAGATTGGTGGTATAGTGGAAAGTGAGGAAGGTTGTCAAAGCTTGCAGGGGGATTTGGACCAGTAGGAGGAATGGGCTGAATAATGGCAGAAGGAGTTTAATACAGACAAGTGTGAGGCATTGCACTTCGGAAGGTCAAATCAAGGTGGAATATACAAGGTAAATGGTATGGCACTGTGGAGTGCAGTAGAACAGAGGTATCTGGGAGTACAGGTACGTGATTCCCTAAAAGTGGTTTTACAAGTAGATAGGGTTGTAAAGAAAGCTTTTGGTATATTGGCCATAATAAATCAAATTATTGAGTATTAGAGCTGAAATGCAATGGTGAGATTGATTAAGACATCGGTTAGACCGAATTTGGAGTATTGTGTGCAGTATTGGTCACCTAATTACAGGAAGGCTATTAAAAAGGTTGTAAAAGTGCAGAGAAGTTTTACAACGATTTTGCCGGGACTTGAGAAACTGAGTTACACAGAAAGGTTGAATAGGTTAGGACTATGTACCCTGGAGCGTGGACTCCATTGTGTTTTCATGTTTTATGCTGCTGCCACGGGCACGTGATGGTTAGCGCAGCGCTTTACAGCACCAGCGACCCGGGTTCAATTCCCGCCGCTGCTTGCAAGGACTTTCCAATTTCTCCCCATCGAGCGAGTGGATTTCCTCTCGCGCGCTCTGGTTTTCTCCCACAGTCCAAAGACATACCGGTTGGTCGGTTAATTGGTTATTGTAAATTGAAGTAATCAGAAAAATGAATAAATCGAAGTATTGTTGGGCAGTTCGAACTGAATGGACGGAAGCGCCTATCCGAACTGTTTTTCAATAAAAGATACACAAAATAAATTTTGAGAAAAAAGGGAAAAGATGGTGGGAAAAGGTATACATATACATATTGTGATGGGTGTGATTGACCTGGATGAAAATAGAGATGGATGGATGTAAAATCTCAGACGACACAAAGATTGGTGATGTTGTGGACAGTGTGGAATATCGCCAATAGTTTCTGTGGGTTATGGATCAGTTGTAGATCTGGAAAGAAAATGGCAAACACAGTTTAGCTCAGGTAAGTGTGAGGTATTTTCTTTTGGGGCGTTAAATGCAAAGGTATAGAAGACAGATAACGACAGATCCCTTAAATGTTAACGGGGAAGGGGATCTCGGGTTGATCACGCGGTTCAATGGAGAGATGAAAAGTTGACTGCAGACGGGCATTTGACAAAGTCTCTCTCATGGGAGATCCATTCACAAGATTGTGGTGACTGAGATTCACAGTGAATTGGGAATTCGGTTTCCGTACTGGCTTGTCCACAGAACACAGAGGGCGGCGGTCGTCCGTGACTGGTGCTGTTACCCACGGATCCGCACTGGGAACTCTGCTGTCTGCGACCAAGACCTGTGCGAAGCTGGAGATTTAACACGGCTTTGTGTGTTTTGAACATCCCGCATCGTAGACCAGCCAGTACAGCAGAGGATCAGGCCCTTCGGCCGGCAATGCTGTCCAGGATGCATTCCCTCTGGTGTTAGACATTTCACATTTGTGAATGATACCCTCTGTAACTCTTATGATCTTATCAACCTCATCTTCGGCGGCTCCAGGGGAAAAAGACCACGTGTCCATGTGATTAATTCAGGCTGCATTCTGTTAAATCACTGCGGATGCCAGCAGTGGCCTTGACATCCTTCCAAAACTGAAATCAATATGCATGATTCAGCCTGACTAGAAATTACTGTGATGTTGCATTATAACAGCGGAACATTTAAACTCAGTTCCCCAACTGATAATGGCAAGAATGGCATTCTTAGCCATCCAATCAGAAAGCACGGCCATTGACAATGGCATTGGAATACAATATCTCTCTGCAAAACAACACACTTTAGGGTTCTGGATCCAATCGTGCGTGTTCTCTGAGCATTTGACCTACCAGGGTGCAACATTTTACGTTTGTCCGGGTTAAACACCATCTGCCATTCCTCCAGCCCATATCAGAAACTCATCCTTGTCCTATGCGATTGAATGCAGATTCTCTAAGCCATCCAGAGCAACCATCCGCCAATCATCTACAAACATACCAAACCACCCACCTACATTAGCATCCAGATATATATATATATATATATTTATCAACCATATAACCAGATAAAAATTACAGCATGGAAAAAGGCCATCTGCGTATTTCCAGTCTGTGCCGAGCGCTTACTTTCAGCTCGTCCCACCGACCTGTACTCAGCCTCCATTCCTTTCCTGTCCATATACCTATCCAATGCTTTTATTTAAATGACAAGAACTAACCTGTCTTTACCACTTCCACTGGAAGCTCGTTCCACACAGGTACCACTCTCTGTGTAAGAGGTCCCCCCTCATGTTACCCCTAAAAATTTGTCACTTAACTCTCAACTCATGTCCTCTTGTTTGAATCTCCCCTACTCTCAATGGGAAAAGGCCAGCGACGTCAACTCTAACTATCTCCCTCTTAATTTAAAATACCCCACTGAACTTTCTACGCTCCCCAGAATAAAGTCCTACATTGTTCAAACTTTCACTGTAACTTAGGTGCTAATACCCCGGAAACATTCCAGTAGCTCCAGTAAATCTCCTCAGTGCTCTCTCTATTTTGTTGACATCTTTCCTTAAATTCGGTGACTAGAACTGTACACAATACTCCAAATTTTGCAACATCAATGCCTTGTACAATTTTATTATTACATCCCAACTACTATACTCACTGCTCTGATTTATAAAGGCCAGCATACCAAAAGCTTTCTTAACCACCCATTCCACATGAGATTCCACCTTCAGGGAACTATGCACCATTATTCCGAGATCACTCTGTTCTACTGCATTCATCAGTGCCCTAACATTTACCATGACTGCCCTATTTTGATTAGTCTTACCAAAATGTAGCATCCGTATTAAACTCCATCTGCCATTTTTCAGCCCACTCTTCTAACTGGCCTAAACCTCTCAGCAAGCTTTGAAAACCTACTTCATTATCCACAACGCCACCTGTCTTAGAATCATCTGCATACTTACTAATCCAATTTACCACCCCATCATCAGGATCATTAATGCATATGACAAACAACATTGGACCCAGTACAGATCCCTGAGGCAAACCACTAGTGACCGGCCTCCAACCTGACAAACAGTTATCCACCACTACTCTCTGGCATCTCCCATCCAGTCACTGTTGAATGCATTTTACTACTTCAATATTAAATCCTAACAGTTGAACCTTACTAACTAACCTTCCATGTTGAAACCTGCCAAGGCCTTACTGCAGTCCATGTAGACAACATCCACTGCTTTACTCTCGTCAACTTTCTTAGTACCCTCTTCAAAATATTGCACAAGATTGGTCAAAATCTTATTTTGACCTCCACGTAACCTCCACGCATAAACTCGTGTTGAATCTTGTTAAATAGACCCTGTCTATCCAGATAATTAGATGTAATCCAGATATGCATAGAGAAATTGCAGTGCAGGAAGACGATAAGATTCAAGAGCCACGAAGAGGAAGATTTGAGGTCAAGAGTACATCTTATCTTATTAGGGGTCCTTTCAATAGTCTGATTACTGTAGTGTAGAAGCTGTCCTTGAGCCTCCTGATACATGCTTTCGCATTTTCCCTCCGATGGGAGGGTGCAGAAGACAGAATGTCCGGGGACCTTTGATGACGCTGGGTGCTTTATCGAAACAGCAGTATGTGTAGAAAGAGTTCATGGTGGGGAAGCTGGTTTCGGAGCTGGGCTCAGCTCTTTCCACAACGCTCTGCTGTTTCCAGCGATCATGGGGGGAGCAGAGATTATATTTTTAGTGAGGAACCAGGGCGTTTCATGAGAACAAGGTGGTAGACATGGTGAGCAGGGAAGAAAATAAAACATTTTATTTTTTTCACTTGGTAGACCACTGTGTGTAAAGGTGTGTGTCCCAGGGTAATTTGACTGACCTATATGTCCAGATTGATAGCTATATTGGACGCAATTCAAGTCCCGTATCAAGATGATAGATGATACATCACCTTGGAAGACGGGAGAAAGGAATGTTGAGGGATATTATAGAACGTACGGACGCAGGGCTAGAGGTACACTGTTCCCTGAAAGTGGAATCACAGGTAGACAGGGACCCTGGGGAGTGTTGCAGAACAGAGGGACCAAGGGGTACATGTAAACGGTTCTCTGAAAGTGGAGTCAAGGGTAGTCAGGAACCCCGGGTAGTGTTGTAGAACAGAAGGACCCAGGGGTATAGGTTCACGGTTCTCTGAAAGTGCAGTCACAGGTAGACAGGGCGGTGAAGTTAGCACCTGTCGCACCGCCCTTCATCCGTCAGGGCAATGAGTACAGGAGTAGGGAGGTCATGTTGGAATTGTACAAGATGTCAGTGAAGCCAAACTTTGTGTAGAGTGTTCCCATGACGTCATTTTCCTCTAGATATCATGCCACTGAGCTAGAGACAGTGCAGAGGAGATGCACGAGGATAGTTCAGGGACTGAGTTATGGAAATATGTCAGGCAATTTGGGACTTTATGTATCGGAGCGCAGAGGTGTCTGATAAAGAAGAAGAGAGAGATGTATAACATGTATAGGCAACAGGGAGGAAATAAGACGCTTGAGCAGTATAAAAAGAATAAGAAAATACTTAAGAAAGAAATCAGGAGGGTTAAAATAATAGAAGAGGTTACTTTGGCAGTCAGGGTGAAGATAATCCTAAGAGCTTCTACAGATATGTTAAGAGCCAAAGGATAATAAGGGATAAAATTGGTCCTCTCAAAGATCCACCTGGTCAGCTATGTGTGGAACCAAAAGAAATGGGAGAGATATTAAATGTTTTTTTCATCGGTATTTACTAAGGAAACTGGAATGGAGTTATGGAAACAAGGCAAACAAGTAGGGAGGTCATGACAACTATCCTGATTAAAGAGGAGGAGGTGCTTGCTGAATTGAGGCAAATCAGAGTAGATAAATCCCCAGGACCTGGCAGGGTATTCGGTCGGACCTTGAAGGGAACTAGTGTTGAAATTGCAGGGGCTCGAGCAGAAATATTTAAAATGTCGATATTCACGGTTCAGGTGCCGGAGGATTGGAGAATAGCTCATGTCGTTCCATTGTTTAAAAAAAAGGCTCAAAGAGTAAGCCGAGGAATCATAGGACGGTAGGTTTGACATCGGTAGTAGGTAAATTATTGGAAGGAATACTAGGAGATAGGATCTACAAGTATTTGGAATGACAATGACTTAATAGAAAAAGTCAGCATGGCTTGATGTGCAGTAGGTCATGTTTAACCAATCTATTAGACTTTTTCGAGGAAGTTACCAAGAAATTGGATAAATGGAAGGCAGTGCATGTTCTATACATGGACTTCAGTACGGCCTTTGACAAGGTCCCAGATGGGAGGTCAGTTAGGAAGATTCAGTCGCTAGGTATACATGAAGAGGTAGTAAATTGGATTCGACATTGGCTCAATGGAGTGGTAGTGGAGGATTGCTACTCTGAGTGTTATTTGTCATCTATATCAATGATCTGGATAATAATGTGGCAAATTGGATCAGCAAATTTGCTGATGGTCCAAATATTGGAGGTGTACTGGACAGTGAGGAAGGTTTTCATTCTTGCAGAGGGATTTGGACCGGTTGGAGGAATGTCTGAAAAATGGCAGATCGATTTTAATGCAGATGTGTGAGGTATTGCACTTCGGAAGGTCAAACGAAGGTAGAACATACAAGGTAAATGGTCGGACACTGAGGAGTGCAGTAGAGCAGAGGGATCTGGGAGTGCAGGCACATGATTCCCTAAAAGTGGCTTCACAATTAGATAGGTTTGTAAAGAAAGCATTTGGTACGTTGGCCTTTATAAATCAAAGTATTGAGTAAAAGAGTTGGAATGTAATGGTGCGGTCATATAAGACATCGGTGAGACCGAATTTGGAGTATTGTGTGCAGTATTGGTCACCTAATTGCAAGAAGGATATTAAAAAGGTTGAAAAAGTGCCGAGAAGGTTTGCAAGGATGTTGCCAGGACTTGAGAAACTGAGTTACAGAGAAAGGTTGAATAGGTTAGGACTTTATTCTCTGGAGCGTAGGAGAATGAGTGGTGATTTGATAGAGGTGTATAAAATTATGGTGGGTATAGATAGAGTGAATGCAAGCAGGCTTTTTCGAGTGAGGCCAGGGGAGAAAAAAAACAGAGGTCATGGGTTAAGGGTGAAGGGGGAAAAGTTTAAAGGGAACATTGGGGGGAGGGCTTCTTCACACAGAGAGTGGTGGGAGTGTGGAATAAGCTGCCAGATGAAGTTGTGAATGCGGACTCACTTTTGACATTTAAGAAAAACTTGGACAGGTGTATGGATGAGAGGGGTTTGGAGGCATATGGCACAGGTGCAGGTCAGTGGGACTAGGCAGAAAAAAGGTTCGGCACAGCCAAGAAGGGCCCAATGGCCTGCTTCTGTGCTGTAATGTTCAATGGTTCAATGGTTCTAGGTGAACTAACGGAGTTGTATAAAAACCGCAGAGGACACAGACAAGGTGAACGCACAGTCATTTTTCCCTTGGCTTGGATAATCGAGGACCAAAGCGCTCAGGGATAAAGTTATATCAGTGGATGATGCAACTGAGGACACGATTGACAACTTTTTTTTTGAAAGTGGAGTCACATGTAGATAGTGTAATGATTACAGCAGTAGGGAGGTCACGTTGGAATTGTATAAGACGTCAGTGAATTGGAGTAGCGTGATCCATTGCCGTCGTCTTGCTCTAGATAAGATGCCACTGAGCTGGAGAGAGTGCAGAGGATATTTACGAGGACACTGCAGGGTCTCGAATGCCTGAGTTATGGAGACTATACCTCGGATCGCAGAGGTGACTTCAGAGAGTTGTATAAAACCACATGGGGCACAGACAAGTAATTGCACAGAGTCATTTTTCTCTCGGCTTGGACAATCGTGGAATAAAGCGCTCAGAGACATGGTGACAGCAGTAAGTGGGGACTGTCGTGGGCAAAGTACTGGTGAGTTTAACATCGGTAGCTGAGCGAAGGGCGCTGAGTAGGCTACGGTCAATTATGGAAAACTCTGAACATCCTCTACATAGCACCATCCAGAGACAGAGAAGCAGTTTCAGCGACAGGTTACTATCGATGCAATGCTCCTCAGACAGGATGAAGAGGTCAATTCTCCCCAATGCCATTAGGCTTTACAATTCAACCGCCAGGACTTAAGAACTTTTTAAAAGCTATTATTAATGCTTTCTGAGATAGTGATTTAGATGCATATCATATTTTTTTACTGAGTTAAGTATTGTATGTAATTAATTTTGCTACAACAAGTGTATGGGACATTGGAAAAAAAGTTGAATTTCCCCATGGGGATGAATAAATTATCTATCTATCTATCTATCTATCTATCTATCTATCTATCTATCTATCTATCTATCTATCTATCTATCTATCTATCTATCTATCTATCTAAGAGTGACTATCTTGCTTTTACCCAGACAGTGGTTCGTCTGTGGAACGAGCTGCCAGAGGAAGTGGTCGATGCAGATGCATTAGAACTTGAACATTTGTGCGTAAAACACGTGGCCACTCCAGAGTGACGTCATTATTGTGAACTCTGACCTGCCGGTGCAGCCACTGACATTTCAGCGGGTCCCGAGGCAATGCGAGAATCTTCAAACTCTTTCAAGTGATGTTCGTCTTTCGGAAGTTTCAGCACTGAGTAGGTGGAGTTCAGAGCGCCTGAGAGAGAATGAGAAAGAGAGAGAAGTAAAAGGAAGAGAGACCGGTAGAGAAAGTAGATTGCCCAGAGGCGGCGTCAGCAGAGCTTCACGAAGTGCGATTTCACGTAGGTGTGCGGCGGTTATTTACAAAGGGGGCTTCGAGAGCGCTAGTCCATTATACATGGTTGGTCTGTCAGTGGCTATATCCGGAGCACCAGTCGTGACTTGGACAGCAGGGAAGGTTCAGGCATAAAAGGGAGACACTGCCTAGCGGAGTGTTCATCGGAGGAGCGGTTATCAAAGGAGTGATCTGAGACAGAGCGGTCGGGTTTTGCTTCATTCGGGCCTCGGCAATAACGGGTCATAGAACCATTGAACATTACAGCACAGAAACAGGCCTTTTGGCCTCTTCCGGCTGTGCCGAACTATTTTTCTGCCTAGATTCGGAACAAGAAGGTAGCGGGAGAGCACCTAAGGATTTCCAGCGCAAGGACATTCTGAGATCTCGGGTGAAAAGTAAGGCCAGACTGCGCAGGCGCGTGCTTCCGCCAGTTGAGGGCGAACAGTTTAAAAAGAAGGCAGCCATATCCAGCGGGCAGCGCTTGGAGCGGCCAGCGGAGTGAGAGGCAGCAGAGTGAAAGGGCTTGGGCTCCACGGGCTTCGGCGGTAACGGGACGAGGTGATGCAGTTGTTGATTGCAAAAGGACGTAGTAAGTGGTGAGGCCAGTTTACTGTGGTCCGTGTCAGATGTGGGAGGTCCTGGAGTCTCCCGGCGTCCCGGCAGGCCACAGCTGCACTCGGTGCATCGAAATGCAACTCCTAAGCGTCAGCGAGAGTGAGGAGGTGACAGAGAGCAGTTCCACACAGGTGGTCACTCCGGGACCACGGTGTACAGAGAAATGGGTCACAGTCGGAAGAGGGACGGGGAAGAGTCAGGTACTAGAGAGTACCCCTGTGGCTATACCCCTTGACAATAAATACTCCTGTTTGAGTACTGTTAGGGGTACAGCTTACCTGGGGGAAGCGACAGTGGCCGTGCTTCTGCAAAAGAGTCTGGCCCTGTGTCTCAGAAGGCTGGGAAATGAAGAAGAAGGCAGTAGTGATAGGGGACTCCATAGTCAGGGGATTGACAGGCGATTCTGTGAACGCAGGAAAGAAACTCCGATGGTAGTTTGCCTCCCATGTGCCAGGGTCCGGGATGTTTCTGATCGCGTCCAAGATATCCTGCGGTGGGAGGGAAAACAGCCAGAGGTCGTGGTACATATTGGTACCAATGACATAGGTAGGAAAAGGGAAGAGGTCCTGATTGAAGACTACAGGGAGTTAGGAAGGAAGTTAAAATGCAGGGTCTCAATGGTAGTAATCTCGGGATTACTCTCTGTGCCACTCGACAGTGAGAATAGGAATAGAATGAGTTTGAGCATGAATTTAGAATAGAATGATTAAATGAGTGTCCACGGACTCAGTCTGGGTGGAAGTCAGAAATAGGAAGGGATCAATCACTCCGCTGGGAGTAGTCTATAGGCCCCCAAATAGCCCTCGGGACACCGATGACAGATAAATAGGCAGATTTTAGATTGGAACAGGAAATACGGGGTAGCAGTTATGGGTGATTTCAACTTCCCTCATATTGACCGGCACCTCCTGAGTGCAGGGGGATAGATGGAGCTGAATTGGTCAGGTGTGTTCAGGAGGATTCCTGACACAGTATGTGGACTAGTCGACGAGAGGAGAGGCTATACCGGATCTAGTTCTGGTTAATGAACCTGGTCAGGTGACAGACCACTTGGTGGGGAAGCATTTTGGTGAGACTGTCCACAGCTCCTTTAGCTTCAGCATAGCTATGGAGAGGGATAAAATCAGACGAAACGGTAAAGTGCTTAACTGTGGAAGGGCTGACTTTGATGGGATGAGGCAGGAACTAGCGAGAGTAAATTGGAACCAGATGTTCAAAGTGGAAAGCACAAAAGTCATGTGGGAGAAGTTTAGGGACCACTTGAGCTGAGTTCAGGATAGGTTTGTCCCACTAAGGCAAGGGGAAAATGGTAGGAAAAGGGAACCGTGGCGATGCAACACGTGAAGCAACTCGTCATGAGGAACAAGGAAGCATATGTTAGATATCAGAAGCAGGAAATAGGGGAGGCTTATAAGAAATATATTGTCGCCAGCAAGGAGCCTAAATAAAGGACTTAGGAGAGCTCGAAGGGGGCACGAGAAGGCCTTGGCATGTAGGAATAAGTAGAACCCCAAGGCGTTCTATGCGTAAATGAAGAATAGCAGGATGACGAGAACGACGGTGGGACCACTAAAGGATAAAGAGGGCAACAGGTGCCTGGAGGCGGAGGAGGTTGGGGAGGTCCTAAATGAACACTTTGCTTCATTATTCACAAGTGAAAAGGAACTTGATCAGGATGAGGTCAAAGAAGAGCGGCCCTGTGTGCTGGACAATGTGGAGATTAGGGAAGAAGAAGATAGATAGAGATAGATAGATAGATACTTTATTCATCCCCATGGGGAAATTCAACTTTTTTTTCCAATGTCCCATACACTTGTTGTAGCAAAACTAATTACATACAATACTTAACTCAGTAAAAAATATGATATGCATCTAAATCACTATCTCAAAAAGCATTAATAATGGCTTTTAAAAAGTTCTTAAGTCCTGGCGGTTGAATTGTAAAGCCGAATGGCATTGGGGAGTATTGACCTCTTCATCCTGTCTGAGGAGCATTGCATCGATAGTAACCTGTCGCTGAAACTGCTTCTCTGTCTCTGGATGGTGCTATGTAGAGGATGTTCAGAGTTTTCCATAATTGACCGTAGCCTACTCAGCGCCCTTCGCTCAGCTACCGGTGTTGGATCTTCTAAAAACATTAAGATTGATAAATCCCCAGGGCCGGATATGATACACCCCAGGTTGTTGTGGGAAATGAGAGAAGAGATCGCACTAGCATTAGCCATGATCTTTGATTCCTCTGTGGCTGCAGGGCAAGTGCCGGAGGACTGGAGAATGGCAAATGTGGTTCCCTTGTTTAAAAAATGTTAATAGGCAGAAACCTGGGAACTATAGACCGGTGAGTCTTATGTCGGTGGTATGCCAACTACTGGAAAGGATTCTTAAGGATAGGATCTAGGAGCATTTGGAGACGTGCAGTCTACTCATGTATTTGTGATTTTTTATAAATGACCTGGATGCAGAGGTGGAAGGATGGGTGAGTAAGTTTGCCGATGACACGAAGATTGGAGGAATTTTGGATGGAGCTATAGGTGATATAGACAGGCTGCAGAGCTGGGCAGAAAAAAAAATGGCAGATGGAATTCAATCCGGACAAGTGTGACGTGATGTATTTTGGAAGGACAAACCAGAAGACTGAGTACAGCATTAATGGTCAGTTACTTAACGGTGTGGATGAACTAAGGGACCTAGGAGTTCAAATCCATGCGTTCGTCAAGGTCGCTGCACAGGTTGATAGAGTAGTTAAGAAGGCTCATGGAGTGCTAGGCTTCATTAACAGTGGGATTCAGTTCAAGTGTTGAGAGGTTACGTTGCAACTCTACAAATCTCTGGTGAGATCGCACTTAGAGTATAGTGTTCAATTCTGATCACCTCATTACATGAAGGATGTGGAAGCTATGGAGAGGGTGCAGAGGTGTTTTACCAGGATGTTGCCTGGATTGCAGAACAAGTCATATGAAGCAAGGTTAGCAGAGCTGGAAATTTTCTCTTTGGAGCGTAGAATAATGAGAGGGGACTTGATAGAGCTCTACAAGATTATGAGAGGCATAGATAGGGTGGATAGTTAGTAGCTGTTTCCCAGGGCACCAGCTGCAAACACCAGAGGGCATATGTACAAAATTAAGGGAGGGAAGTGTGGGGGAGACGTCAGGGATAAGTTTTTTACACAGAACTTTGTGAGTGCCTGGAATGACTGGCCAGGGATGCTGGAGGAGGCTAAAACATTAGGGGTATTTAAGGGCCCTTGGAGATGCACATGGATGGCAGACAAATGGAGGGTTCTGTTGTAGTGTGGGTTTAGTAAATTTTTTCAGGATTGTATGGGTCAGCGTAACATAGAGGGCTTAAAGGCCTGTACTGTGCTATAATGTTATATGGTTCTAGAGTCCTACTGACCTGCACCTGGGCCATATACCTCCAAACCTCTGTCATCCATATACCTGTCCAGGTGTTCCTTAAATGTCAGAAGTTAGCCCGCATTCACCACTTCATCTGGCAGCTCCCACACTTCCACCACACTCTGCGTGAAGAAGACCCCGCCCACGTTGCCTTCAAATTTTTCCCCTTCACACTTAACCCATGACCTCTTTTTTTTACTCCCCTAGCCTCATGGGAAAAATCCTGCTTGCATTTACTCTATCTATACCCATCATAATTTTATACACCTCTGTAAAATCACCCCTCATTCTCCTATGCTCCAGGGAATAAAGTCCTAACCTACTCAACCTCTCTCTGTAACTCAGTTTCCCAAGTCCCGGCAACATCCTTGAAAAACTTCTCTGCACTCTTTCAACCTTATTAATATCCTTCCTGTAATTACGTAACCAAAACTGCACACAATCATCCAAATTCGACCTCGCCAATGTCTTATACAATCTCGCCATTACATTCCAACTCTAATACGCAGTACTTTGATTTATAAAGGCCAATGTACCATCAGCTCTCTTTACGACCCTATCTACTTGTGACGCCACTTTTAGGGAATTATGTAGCTGTATTCCCAGATCCCTCTGTTCTACTGCACTCCTCAGTGCCATATCATTTACCTTGTATGTTCCACCTTGATTTGACATTCCGAAGTGCAATATCTCACACTTGCCCGAATTAAACTCCTTCTGCCATTATTCAGCCCATTCCTCCTACTGATCCAAATCCCTTTACAAGCTTTGAAAACATTCCTCACTGTCCACTATACCTCCAATCTTTGTATCATCAGCAGATGTGATGATTCAATTTGCCACATTATCATCCAGATCATGATATAGATGATAAATAACAATGGACCCAGCACTGATCCCTGTTGCACACCACTAGTCACAGGCCTCCACTCAGAGAAGCAATCCCCCACTACCATTCTCTGACGTCTCCCATTGAGCCAGTGTCTAATCCAATTTACTACCTCACCATGTATACCGAGCGACTGAATCTTCCTAACTAACCTCCCATGCGGAACCACATGGGGCAGAGACAAGATGTATACACAGAGTCATTTTTTTTTTATCTGGGTTTACAGTACCACAGACCCGGGTTCAGTCCCGCCACTGACTGCAAGGAGCTGGTCCGTTCTACCCGAGACCGAGTGGGTTTCGTCAAGGTGCTCAGGTTTCCTCCCACAGTCCGCAGACATAAGGGCTTGTCGGTGAATTGTGAATGTAGGTTGTACAGTCATTAGGCCAGGAATAAATCGGGGAATTAGTGGGCAGCCCCGCCGGAAGGGACAGAAGGGCCATTTCCGCGATGTTTTCCAATACAATCAAATCAAAATAAACTTTTAAAACGAGGAGACTCAAGGCTGCTTGTGATTTACAATTACAGCCAGGCTTTCGAGTCTTTGTGATGTGCCTGACTGATCGCGACGAAAATGGAAATAGGTGATTTCTCAAATCGCACACAGATTGGTAGTGTTGTGGAAAGTGTGGGACATCGCTGATGGATTCAGTGGGATGTGGACCGGTTGTAGATGGGTGGAGAAATGGCAGACGGAGGTTACTCCGGGTAAGAGTGAGGTTCTGAGCTCTGGCAAGTCAAATGCGGATTGACAAGAGAAAGTTAACGGCACGACCCTTCCCTATCGACCACATTAATGGGGTTGTCATATAGGTCACCCTATAGTCACCCAGAATTAGAGGAGCAAATCTGCAGACAACTGCAGGAAACATAAAGTTGTGATAGTAGGGGATTTTAAGACAAAGGGTGAAACTCTGTCCACACAATCGCATTACAGATTCATTCTGTGAGACCCAAAGGAAATCTCCCTGCACACCGACGCATCACACACTCCATATTCAGAGGCGATTTCCCTCCACTCCGGCCCATCATACACTCCCACGACCAGACACAGAGTGAAGCTCCCTCACCATCCTCTCATGACTTCTCCTGGGCTCAAACAGGAATAGTGAATACCACCCATGCTGTCCCATCACCTTCTCACGCAGCCAGACACAGGGTGAAGCTCCCTCCACGACATTTCATTTCAGAATCTTGGAGTCAGTCCAAGAATGAATTTCCCTCCTCACTGTCCAAACACACACTCCTGGGTCACTGTGAAGCTCCCTCCGCACCATCCCATCGCACACTCCCGGGCTCAGACACAAAGTGTATTCTGTCCACGCCGACCGATCACATACTCCCGGGTTCAGACTCAAGTGAAGCTCTGTCCACACCAATTCATCGCACAGTACAGGGGTCTGACAAGAGTCAATATCCCTCCACACAGTCCCGTCACACATACCCGGTGTCAGAGGCAATCTCCCTTCTCTCCGTCCAATCACGCACATCAGGGTTTGGAGGACTGGAGGATATCTCATGCTATTCCGTTGTTTAAAAAATGTTTAACAGTCATCCGGTAAATGTGCCGTCCGTAGTAGGTAAATTATTGGAAGGAGTACTAAGAGATAGGATCTACGTATTTGGATCGACAGGGACTTATCAGGGACAGTCAACATGACTTGGGCGTGAGAGGTCATGTTTAACAAATCTATTAGAGTTTTTCGAGGAGGTTACCAGGAAAGTGGATGAACGGAAGGCAATGGATGTTGTCTACAAGGATTTCAGTAAGCCCTCTGACAAGATCCCGCATGGGAAGTCAGTTAAGAAGATTCAGTCGCGAGGTATAAATGGTGAGGTAGTATATTGGATTAGTCATTCGCTCAGTGGAAGAAGGCAGAGAGTGATAGTGGAGGATTGTTACTCTGAGTGGAGGCCTGTGACTAGTGGTGTGCCACAGGGATCAGTGCTGGGTCCATTGCTATTTATTATCTATATCAATGGTCCGGATGATAATGTGGTGAATTGCACCTGCAAATTTGCTGATGATACAAAGATTGGAGGTCCAATGGTCATTGAGTCTCGGCCCGAAAATTCGTCAGTGCTTCGCCTTATAGATGATGCCTGGCCTGCTAGATTCCAACAGCATTTTGTGTGTGTTGATTGAATTTCCAGCATCTGCAGGTTTCCTCGTGTTTGAAGATGGAGTTTACAACGGGCAAGTGTGAGGTATTGCTCTTTGGAAGGAAAAACCATGGTAGAACTTACAAGGTAATTGGTAGGGCACTGAGGACTGAGGCGAGCAGTACACAAGAGGGATCTCGGAATACAGATACAAAATTCCCTCGAAGTGGCGTCTAAAGGAAGAAAGGGTAGTAAAGAGAGCTGTTGGTACATCGGCCATGATAAATCAAAGTATTGAGCAGGAGAGTTGGAATTTTATAGTGAGGTTGTATAAGGTATTTGTGAGGCCGAATTTGGAGTATTGTGTGCATTTCCGGTCACCAAATAACAGGAAGGATATTAATAGTCTTGAAAGAGTGCAGAGAAAGTTTACAAGGACGTACAGACATAGAGCGAATCTCCCTCCACACCGTCCCATCACACGCTGCCGGAGTCAGACACAGAGTGAATCTCCCTCCACACTGTCCCATCACACACTCCCGCGGTCAGTCACAGAGTGAATCTCCCTCCATACCGTCCTATCACACACTCCCCGGGGTCAGACACAGAGTGAATCTCCCTCCACACCGGTTCCATCACACACTCCCGGGGTCAGACACAGAGTGAATCTCTCTCACACACCGTCCCATCACACACTCCCGTGTCAGTCACAGAGTGAATCTCCCTCCACACCTTTCCATCACACACTCACCGGGGTCAGACACAGAGTGAATCTCCCTCCACACCGTCCCATCACACACTCCCGGGGTCAGTCACAGAGTGAATCTCCCTACACACCGTTCCATCACACACTCCGGGGTCAGACACAGAGTGAATCTCTCTCCACACCGTCCCATCACACACTCCCGTGTCAGTCACAGAGTGAATCTCCCTCCACACCTTTCCATCACACACTCCCGGGTTAGTCACAGAGTGAATCTCCCTCCGCACCGTCCCATCACACACTCCCGGGGTCAGAGACAGACAGAAACTCCGTTCCTTCGTCTCTCTGCCCCACTCACCTCGGGAAGGAGACTGTGAGTCCGTTTTTGTGAATTTCACGTTCACGTAAGTCTCGCAGTTGGCCATCCTGCCGAGGGATTCTTTGCGTCTCTGAACTCAGAAAGTTGAAGTGAACGTTGACAAAGGAAGCCCGTGTTCCTAGGGGAGTTTGACCGACAGCAACAAACACCAGATCAAGGGCCGATAATGAGAGAGGCCGAGAGCAGAGGAAGGAAGTGCAGGGGAGGAGAGAGAGAGAGTAAAAGTTGTCTCAACAAATGAGAGTGGTGGGGGCAGGAGCAGTGACAGTGGCGTCAAAGTGGGGCAAGGAGAATGAGGGAACGTTAGGGGAGGTCGGAGAGAGAGAGAAATTGTGGAGAGAGGAAGAAAGCAGAGTGAAAAGCTGACGGGGGAAGAAAGGGAGGGAGGTAGAGAGAGTGAAAAGGACAGTTAAGCGCAATGAAAGGGAAGAGAGAGCGCTGCAAAGAGGGAGGAGGGATGCAGTGAAGGGACGATTGACAGAGATGTGGACGATGGAGTGTGATAAGAAGAGAAGAGGGGAGAAAGGAGTGGAAAAAGGGGATTAGTGAGGGATGACAGGAGTGAAGAAGGAGTGAACCACAGCTAGATATGTGACACTCATGCAGAGCCTTTAATTTCCTCTCCACCCCCCGCCCGCGGTTGGTTCCTGGTTTGATCTTCTGACCCTCCCACTTCTTCTGCTCATCACCGGGGAGTCAGACCCTCTCTGCGCGGGAAACCACGACCCCAGGGACAAACAACCAACACCCACCGAAGTAAGCGAGCCCCCTCTCTCCGAGTGAAATGAACAACTCCTCACAGTCTCTCTCTCTCTCTCTCCTCTCTCTCTCTCTCTCTCTCTCTCTCTCTCTCTCTCTCTCTCTCTCTCTCCTCTCTCTCTCCTCTCTCTCTCTCTCTCTCTCCTCTCTCTCTCTCATCTCTCTCTCTCTCTCTCTCTCTCTCTCTCTCTCTCTCTCTCTCTCTTGTCTCTCTGTCAAATGTAAACCAAATTTACACCTGAAGAAGTCGAAAAAAGGAGCTTGTATTTTTAGACAGTGCAGTACTTATCAAAGAACACGGACATTTTTCCCTTGAACTTTACAGGAAACCAACTCACGCTGATTGGTATCTGAGGACTCTTGTCACCCATGGGAACATGATTTGAGGGTTGTCAGTTTTTCAGAGAGGCCTTGAAAACCTGCGGCTTACACTGAGCGGGACTTTGTCAAGACAGCAAAGCAATAGCAGGAAACGTCAGCCCAAAAGACGGAGTTCAGATTCTCTCTCAAACATCCTGCATCACCCTGTGAATACCCCTTTGTCCTCTCTGCAACCCTAACGTTCTCTCTATTAGTCCACCATTAATGCCTCTATCCCGCTCGAATTTCACTCTTCCAGCTCCATTCCTCTCTTTAACCCTTCGCTCCCAATGCCTTTCTATCTCACTGTCCTCTTCACTAAGCCCTCTCTTTTTAACCCCCACTCTCTTCACCAACTTCCCACTCGCTCCCGCTCACACTGAACTTTCACCCGTCGGAAATCTGCCCAGGCAAAGCGAGAGAGAGGGGGGAGGGGAGAGAGAGAGAGAGAGAAGAGAGAGAGAGGGAGAGAGAGAGAGAGAGAGAGAGAGAGAGAGAGAGAGAGGAGAGAGATGAGAGAGAGAGAGAGAGAGAGAGAGAGAGAGAGAGAGGAGAGAGAGAGAGAGAGATATTGTGGCTAGTGTTATGCACCCCGTAACTAGGTGTATAACCAGCAGAGAAAGAAGAATTCTTTGGAGTCTGGTGGTACCAAAATAAAGGTGTTTATTAATAAAAATAAGCAAAAACCATATCAATGATGCAAATATACATATAAAACAAGTTAGCAGTAATAAATCTAAAAGTGTAGGATTAATAATAATAAGCAATAACAAACAAGCTCTATCGATGTCTAGGGGTAAATAAATTGTCATAGATGAGTATAAAGTGCAGTGCAGTTCATGTGTGCTGATGTAGTTATGGTTGTTGTGTTTGTAATCGTCGGAGAGAGAGGCAGAGCGAGAGAGCAAGTTGTAACAGCTACGGTCAGGCAAACCTTCTTTTGCTTTCTTAATCCGTCGTATTGTTATTGTCATTCAGCTATGACCCCCTCCGTCCTTCTGCTAGACCGTTCTTCAGTGGTGGGCCCGTCCCTCTGGCATGAGTGGACACACACACAAGTCCCCACCCGGCCCTGCTTTTACACTGTGAGCTTTACTGACCGATCTCCTGGTTCGGTCTCCCGAAGCCCCCACATTTCTTTTGGGTTCCAACACTCAATCAGTGTCCACTGGCGTGTCTGGTGGGTGTCTCTCCAGACCTGTCTTTTATCCCTACTCACGGGGACTCAGCTATTCATCACTCGTGAATGATTGTGTCCATCAAATAAGGCCAATCTTTCAGGCCACTGAGGAATGTTTATGAGCAAAATAGTAGAAGATAAATTACCATTGCAGAAGTCATAATACAGTAACATCAACAGTCTCTTTCCCTTCTTATCTGTAGCAAATGTTCTTGCCCGGGCTTTATTTCTCTGTCATGGACAGCATAGCAACAGTAGTAGTTCGTGTTTCTCGGGGGGGGGGGGGGGAGTGATGGTTAACTCTTCACCCCATTGTCCATCAAGTCTGTTCATCACTCATAACACCCCCATCCTTCTGGGAATTTTCACCAGTGGGAAAATTAACTAACAATGCACCAAATTACAGAGTTTAACAAAATACAGAAGTTGACTTAACTACAAGAATAATACAGATACACGTTCAAATTAACATCGAGCAATTAACATTATCACTCCCCTTTACATGTTGTATTTTAATATCAAATTCCTGTAACAACAGTCTCCAACTTAGTAACATCATTTTTTTTTATTTTTCATGTTAGCCAAAAAATACTAATGGGTTGTGATCTAAGCTTAGGTGTATATTATAAATTGTGAACCAATAAATGTGTGATTATACTCTGGTTCATTACAGAAGTTGGTGCAAATACTAATCTCTATTGTACTTTTAAACTTAACATTCAAACAGTCAATCTTCCATGGTGTTTTTATCTTTCACATGCTTTGTCAAATTCCCTCAAAACCAGATCCTGTTATTCAAAGTGGCATTTGGTCAACCTTTGTCCCTTTTCCACTTAACTCTCACGTGGTTAGTTTGCTCACCAGTGTGGTATAGGCCGTCACAGATTCCTTTCACAGGAGCTATCTTATCACCAATGTTTTCCAAACGAAGCCCATTTGCTGAACTTCCACATAATTCGTTAATTTTAAACAAGTCATTAATTTTAACTTCAGGATCTTTCATTTTATTTGTTTTCAGTTTAACAGCGGCAGATGATCTCTCTTGGTCAAAACGACATTTCAAGTTCTGTCTCTCCAAATCACATACTTGATTAACATCAGCAAGTTGTTTATCTTTAGAATTCCAAACAAAACTGTAATTGATTCACAGGCACCTTGTTAACAAGCCATTGTTCAGTTAACGGTCCCTTCCCTTTTGTCAATCTTTCTAAAACCAATTCAGACTTTAACTTCTCTGTATTCAATTTAGGAACAACACCTTTCCCTTCTCCTTCAATAATATTCACATCACCAGCTTTCATCTCATCATTAACTTTTTAACACACCTACTAACACAAACAACTGAGAATTCCAACTTTCCACTGGTGCCAAGGTTAACCCTTTCTTCACTGAACCAAGTCCATCTGACCCAAAAGAACTGCATTCCTTTTGAACTAAATGAGATACCTCAGACTTTTCCTGAGTTTCAATACTAGGTTCAGTCCCCGGTGACTCCACAGGTACTTCAACAACCTGAACACAAACAAACGGGACATCTACCTCTTCCAGGCTTTCAATACCAGTCCCCTTTTCAAACTCTAAGTTTCCCCTGATCCCTTCCAGTTACTCTCTGGGCAACTCCCCTTTGGAGTAAACTCAACCTTGCGGGTTAAAAACAACCTCGTCTGCTAACACAGCAGACTCCTTCAAGGTAGCGGCATACTTTTCATCTAGGACAGCCCTTACATCATGATCGGGAACACATTTAAATTCTTCAACTGCAAACAGTTCTGTCAAGTCAGACAGATCATCCGTGTCCAACCCTGGACCTTCTAACTGCCATATCTGTTTCTCATCTTTACTCTGTGCCTCAATAAATTACCTCCTGACTAAGGTTAGATCTACCTCCTCTCCTTTACTCTCTTTCACCCCACTATCCTCCGTTTTACCACCCTCTAACCCCTTCTTGCTGCAGGGTCGGTAAAAACGTCTCCGACAAATCAACACTGGACTCATTTAAACTGGCTCCATCCTTCACAGACACCGTCCCTTTCGAGATAAACCACAGGCCCCTCTTGGGCTCTTATCTACCTTTGCCTTGCTCATCGATCTGTTGACCGACTCCATGCACCCTATAGGGATTGCCGTTTTCCCTTTTCCTGTCTCCTTCTTCAGAGCAAAGCTCTTAGATGCTATATGACCAGCTTTCCACAATTATAACACGTAAAGCTAGGAATCTTCCTTCCAGACTGCTTTTACTCCTCCTTACCTTTTCCACTAGCTCCCGGCTTACTCTCTGCCTTAGCCGGTGGGCTTTCTCTACCGTCCCTACTGCCTCTCTGGTAGCTCTTGTATGAGGAAAACTTTGACTTGTGGGTTAAGGCGTACTCGTCTGCTTAACTTGGCAGTCGCAGACAGAGTCACTGTCTCCTTCTCATCCAAGTACGTCTTCATACTCTCAGGGATCCAACTTTTGAACTGCTCTGTCAGTATTAACTGTAACAGGTTATCATAATCTTCATCAACCCCTTTTGAGGCGCACCAACGCTCACAATATATTTGCATCTCACGGGCAAACTCTAAATACGTGTGGTTCCACGGCTTTCTCAAGTTCCGGAACTTCTGCCGGTACGCCCTCTGGCACCAACTCGTAACTCCTCAGTACAGCCCTTTTTACTTCCTCATAGATTCCTAGACTCATCCTTCGACAATGCCGAGTACACTTGCTGAGCCTTCCCCCTAAGTACGCTCTGTACCAGAACAGCCCATTTTATCTCAGGCCAGTTCTGATTCAAGAAGAATTCGTTGGAGTCTGGTGGTACCAAACTAAATGTGTTCATTAACAAAGTAAGCAAAAACCATGTCAATAATGCAAATATACATATAAAACAAGTTAGCAGTAATAAACCTAAAAGTGTAGGAATAATAATAACAATAAGCAATAATACACAAGCTCTATCGATGTACAGGGGTAAATGAATTGTCATAGAAAAGTATAAAGTTCAGTTCATGAGTGCTGATGGTAGTTATGGTTGTTGTATTGTAATAGTTGGAGAGAGAGAGAGGAGAGAGAGAGAGAGAGAGAGAGAGAGAGAGAGAGAGGAGAGAGAGAGAGAGAGAGAGGAGAGAGAGAGAGAGAGAGAGAGATGTAACAGCTACAGTCAGGCAAATATTCTCCAGCAACGAACACCAGATGAAGGGCTGATAATGAGAGAGGCCGAGAGCAGGGGAAGGAAGTGCGTGGAAGGAGAGAGAGTAAAGGTGTTACAGCGATTGTCTCAACAGATGAGAGTTGTGGGGGCAGGAGCAGTGAGAATGGCGTGAAAGTTGGGGAAGGAGAATGAGGGAACATTAGGGGAGGTCGGAGAGAGAGAAGTGGGTGAAGGGGTCAGAGAGGGGAGGGGAGTGGAATCAGGGGGCTATAGGTGGGAGTGAATGGGTAGGGAATGTCAAAAGAGCGGGGCAATTTGAGAGCAATTGGGGAGAGGGAGAAAGCAGAGTGCAAGCTGAGGGGGAAGAAAGGGTGAGAGGTAGAGAGAGGGAAAAGGACAGGTAGGGGGCGATGCGCATGAAAGGAAGAGAGAGCGCTGCACAGAGGAGGAGGGATTCAGTGAAGGGACGATTGACAGAGATGTGGACGATGGAGTGTGATAAGAAGAGAAGAGGCGAGAAAGGCGTAGAAGAAGGGGATTAGTGAGGGATGACAGGAGTGAAGAAAGAGTTAACCACAGCTAGATATGTGACACTTATGCAGTGCCTCTAATGTCCTCTCCACCCCCACCCGCGGATAGATTCTGCTTTGATCATCTGACCCTCCCACTGTTCTGCTCATCACCGGGGATTCAGAATCTCTGTGTGCGGGAAACCACGACCCAGGGACCAAACATCCAACACCCACCGAAGTAACCGAGCCCCCTCTCTCCGAGTGAAATGCACAAAACCTCACAGTTTCTCTCTCTCTCGTCTCTCTCTCAAATCTACACCAAATTTACACCTGAAGAAGTCGAAAACAGGAGTTTATTTTTAGACAGTGCAGTACTTATCAAAGAAAACGGACTTTGTTCCGTTGAAGTTTAAAGGAAACAAACTCACGCTGATCAGTATCTGAGGACTCTCGTCACCCATGGCAACATGAGCTGGGGGTTGTCAGTTTTTCAGAGAGGCCTTGAAAATCTGCGGCTACACTGAGCGGGGACTTTTGTCAAGACAGCAAAGCAATAGCAGGAACGTCAGCACAAAAGTCTGAGTTCAGGATCTCTCTGAAACATCCCTGCATCACCCTGTGAATACCCCTTTGTCTTCTCTGCAACCATAACGTTCTCTCTATTTGTCCACCATTAATGCCTCTATACCGCTCGAATGTCACTCTTCCAGCTCCCTTCCTCTCTTTATCCCTTCGCTCCCTATGCCTTTCTATCTCACTGTCCTCTTCACTAAGCCCTCTCTTTTTATCCCCACTCTCTTCACCAACTTCCCTCTCGCTCCCCGCTCACACTGAACTTTCATCCGTCGGGAAATCTGCCCGGGGGGGGGGGGGGGGAAGAGAGAGAGAGAGAGAGAGAGAGAGAGAGAGAGGGAGAGAGAGAGAGAGAGAGAGAGAGAGAGAGAGAGATGAGAGAGAGAGAGAGAGAGTGAGGGAAGGAACGAACAACTGGAGAAAGAGAGAGATTGCGGCTAGGAAGGGAGAGAGGTTGAGATAGTGATAGTGGTTGTTGAGAGGAGTAGAGAGAGGCAAAGTTGTGTAGAAAGGGTATGGGACTACAGAGAAAGTGGGGGATTAGAGGAAGTGAAACAGAGAGATAACGGTTGAGGGAAAGGCAGAGAGTCGGGGTAGAGTGAGAGAGAGAAAAAGAGTTGGTAGAGAGAGAAAGAGGGGAGGGCGGTGTAGAGAAAGAGAGTGTGGATGAGCGAGTGGGATACAGAAAGATTGTGTGTGGGTGTAGGGAGAGTAACAGCGAGAGAATATGTGTATAGAGAGAGGTATCGAGGGCAGAAAGAGGGAATTGGCAACGATAGTGGTTAAGAGAGGAAGGGTGGGTAACGGGAGAGACAGTGGCGATGAGAGATAGGGACGTGAGAGGGTTTAGAGAGAGAGAAGTGAGGGTAGAGTGAAAGAGAGAGTCGGGGGTAGAGAGAGGGAGAAGAGAATGACGGAGAGAGTGAGGATGGAGAGAGTGTTGGTGGTAGTGAGGGGAGAGAGAGGAAGAAACAAGGGTAGAAAGTGGGGTCAGAGTTGGAGAAACAGTGGGGTTAGAGCAAACGAAGTGGTGGTGAAGATGGAGAGAGTGGGTAGAGAAATCAGCGGATAGACAGTGGTTGTAGAGAGGGAGAGAGAGTGTGTGGGTGTGAGTGAGAGAGGAGGAGATTGAAAGAGAGAGTGGGGGTAGAGTGTGAGGGAGTGCAATATTTCGAGAGGGTAGGGAGATAGAGAGACGTTGCAGAGAAAGAGAGAGTGGAGCCGAGAAAAGCAGAGTGTGGGTAGAGAGAGAGAGACAGTAGGAAGATGAAAGTGGGGATAGAGAAAGGGAGAGAGGGTAGAGAGGGAGAAAGGAGGTAGAAAGAGAAAGAAATAGTGTGTGGGAAAGAGATAGCGGTGGTACAGCAAAATAGAGTGAGAGAGGGACGATACAGTGAGAGAGAGAGTGTGTTGTAGAAAGAAAGGCAAAGAACAACTGCAGAGAGAAAAGAGAAAGTGTGCGGGGGGATATAGAGAGATGGACAGAGATGTGGGGTTGAGAGGAAGAGTGGAGCTAGAGAGTGCGGGAAGGATTGTATGGGGTGGAGAGAGAGGGAGACAGAGAGTAGAGTGCTGGTAATGAGAGAGAAGTGGGTTCAAATGAGGGAGAGAGAGGGTGCGGTAAAAGAGAAAAATTGAGGGTAGAGAGAGAGGGAAAGGAAAGGCGATAAACAAGAGAGTGTGCGGTGAGAGAGAGATAGAGGTCGGGTGAGAGAGTGGAGATGAAGAGAATGAAATATATAGAGAGATGGGGTAGAGAAAGTCGGCGTAGGGGGTAAAGTGGGGTTAGAGAGAGCGTGGGGTAGAGAGAGAGTGTGTAGAGAGAGAGGGGTAGAGGCCGTGGAGAATCCGTAGTGAAAGAGAGAATGTGAGGTAGAGCAAGAAAGAGATCAGGGGAAAGGGAGGCAGAGAGAGGGAATAGAGTAAAGAAAGAGAAAGAGTGCGAGAGAGAGAGGGTGAGTGGGGTTAGTGAGGGGAGAGAGAGAGTGGGGGTAAATGAGAGACGATAGGTAAAAGAGAGAGTGGGAACAGAAGCACAGGTCGTGCGAGGGTAGAAAAGAGAGACCGGTAGAGAGAGAGAAAGAGTCGGGGGAGGGAGGGAGAGGGTCAAGAGAGAAGGTGGGGAGGGAGAGATAGATATATAGGTTAGAGAGAGAAAGTGCGGTTGAAAGAGGAGAGAGAGAGTACGGGGAAAGACAGATCGAGTGTGGGGACTAGAGAGAGAGTGGGGGCCCAGAGAAATAGAGAGTAGAGAGAAAGTGAGAGAGACGGCAGAGACTGAGAGTGTAGTTAGAGAGATACTAAGGGTAGAGCGAGAGAAAACGAGCAACAGTGGGAGGCACTGAGTGAGTTAGAGAGGGAGAGAGAGGTAGTTAGAGAGAGAGTAGGTGTAGAGAGGAAGGAGGAGCGTACTTAGACAGGGAGAGGTGTGTGTAGGAGTAGAGGGAGAGAGGGAGGGTGGTGATTGAGGGGGATAGAGTGGGAGTAGAATGAGTGGGAAAAGGTGTCGTTAAAAAGAATGAGGGTAGAGAGAGAGGCAGTGGGCAACAAGAGAGAGGAAGGGAACCGGTGCGGATAGAGAGGATGAGAGAGTTTGGTGGAGTGACAGAGATAGTGGGGATAAAGACAGAAGGAGAGAGAAAGTCGGTGTAGGGACAGAGTGTGGTAGAGAGAGGGTAGCGGAAGAGAAAGTGAGTGGGAGTGCAGTTAGAGCGAGAGAGGGGTAGAGAGGGTGGGGGGAGAGAGTGGTACAGAGAGTGTGCGGTGAGAGAGAGATAGAGGTCGGGTGAGAGAGTGGAGATGAAGAGAATGAAATATATAGAGAGATGGGGTAGAGAAAGTAGGCGTAGGGGTAAAGTGGGGTTAGAGAGAGCGTGGGTTAGAGAGAGAGTGTGTAGAGAGAGAGAGGGGTAGAGGCCGTGGAGAATCCGTAGTGAAAGAGAGGAATGTGAGGTAGAGCAAGAAAGAGATCAGGGGAAAGGGAGGCAGAGAGAGGGAATAGAGTAAAGAAAGAGAAAGAGTGCGAAAGAGAGAGAGGGTGAGCGGGGTTAGTGAGGGAGAGAGACGGTAGAGAGAGAGAAAGAGTCGGGGGAGGGAGGGAGAGGGTCAATAGAGAAGGTGGGGAGGGAGAGATAGATATATAGGTTAGAGAGAGAAAGTGCGGTTGAAAGAGGGAGAGAGAGAGTACGGGGAAAGACAGATCGAGTGTGGGGACTAGAGAGAGAGTGGGGGCCCAGAGAAATAGAGAGTAGAGAGAAAGTGAGAGAGACGGCAGAGACTGAGAGTGTAGTTAGAGAGATACTAAGGGTAGAGCGAGAGAAAACGAGCAACAGTGGAGGCACTGAGCGAGTAGAGAGGGAGAGAGAGGTAGTTAGAGAGAGAGTAGGTGTAGAGAGGAAGGAGGAGCGTACTTAGACAGGGAGAGGTGTGTGTAGGAGTAGAGGGAGAGAGGGAGGGTGGTGATTGAGGGGGATAGAGTGGGAGTAGAATGAGTGGGAAAAGGTGTCGTTAAAAAAGAATGAGAGTAGAGAGAGAGGCAGTGGGCAACAAGAGAGAGGAAGGGAACCGGTGCGGATAGAGAGGATGAGAGAGTTTGGTGGAGTGACAGAGATAGTGGGGATAAAGACAGAAGGAGAGAGAAAGTCGGTGTAGGGACAGAGTGTGGTAGAGAGAGGGTAGCGGAAGAGAAAGTGAGTGGGAGTGCAGTTAGAGCGAGAGAGGGGTAGAGAGGGTGGGGGAGAGAGTGGTACAGAGAGTGGGCAAGAGAGAGTGAGAGTGCCGGTAGAGAGAGTGAGCGGGGGAAGAAAGTGAGAATTAGTTGTAGTCAGAGATAGAGGCAGTGGTGAGAGATAATGAGAGACTGGTTGGACAGAGAGGGCAGAGGAAGGGAAAGGGTTGGGGTAGAGAGTGAGAGTAACGTTAGAGAAAAGAGAGAGAAAATGTGTGGGTGTAGAGAGAATCGGGGTAGAAAGGGAGAAGGCAGAGAAAGAGCGGAGGTGGAGAGAGGGGCGTAGAAAGCGGGAGAGCGGGGTAGAGATGGAGAGGGAGAGAGAGGGATGAGTAGAGAGCGGGTGCCGGGGAGAGAAAAATGGTAAAGGGAGTGATTGGGTGCAGAGCGAGAGATATAGAGAGAAGGACAGGGGGGAGGCAGAGTGCTGGCAGAGAACGAATGGAAAATAGTGGAAGTAAAGAGAGATAATGGGAGTAGAGAGAGAGTGAGAGAGAGAGAGAGAGAGATAGAAAGAGACAGAGAAGGAGAGCAGGATAGAGAGAGTATGTGGGTAGAGAGAGGTGAATGGGGTTGAAAGAGCGAGGTTACAGAATAAGGCAGAGGGTAGAAACAGTGAAAAGAGACGGCAGAGAATGAGGACAATAGGGGTATAGAAAGATAGAGTAATCATATAACCATGTAACAATGACAGCACGGAAATAGACCATCTCGGCCTTTCTGTTCCGTACCGAAAGCTTATTCTCACCTAGTCCCACCTACCTGCACTCAGCTCATAACCCTCCATTCCTTTCCTGCCCATATACCTGTCCATTTCTTTTTTTTAATGATAAAATCGAACCTGCCTCTACCACTTCTACTGGGATCTTGGTCAACACAGCTACCACTCTCTGAGTAAAAAGTTCTCCATCATGTTACCCTTAAACTTCTGCCCGCTAGCTCTCAATTCATTTCCTCTTGTTTGAAACTCCCCTACTCACATTGGAAAAAAAATATCCACGTTAGCTCTATCTATCCCCCATAATCCCTCAAAGTTCTACGCTTAAAAGAATAAAGGCATGACTTGTTCTGTCTTTCTTTGTAACTTACGTGCTGAATCCTAGGTAACATTCTTGAAAATCTCCTCAGTACACTATTTTGTTGACAACTTTCCTACAATTCGGTGTCCAGAACTGTACATAATACTCCAAACTTGGCCTCCGCAAAGCCTTGTAAAATTTTAACATAACATCTCAACTCCTATAGTCAATGCTCTGATTTATAAAGGCCAGCATACAAAAAGCTTTCTTTGCCACCCTATCCACATGAGATTTCACCTTCAGGGAACTATACACTATTATTCTAGGTCACTCTGTTCTACTACATTCCTCTATGCCCTACCATTTAACATGGATGTCCTATTTTGATTATTCCTGCCTCCATGTAGCACCTCACATTTATCAGCATTAAATTCCATCTACAATCGTTCAGCCCACTCTTCTAACTGGCCTAAATCTCTCTGAAAGCTTTGAAAAACTACTTCATTATCCAAGGCCACCAATTTTAGGATCATCTGCATACTTACTAATACAATTTACAGCCCCATCATCCAAATCATTAATGTAAATGAAGAACAACATTGGACTCAGTACAGATCCCTGAGGCACACCACTAGTCACCGGCCTCCAACCTGACAAACAGTTATCCGCCACTGCTCTTTGGCATCTCCCATCCAGCCACTGTTGAATCCATTTTACTATTTCAATATTAATACCTGACGATTGAGCCGTCCTAACGAACCTTCCATGTGGAACCTTGTCGAGTGCCTTACTGAAGTCCATATAGACAACATTCACTGCATTACCCTCGTCTACTTTCCTAGTAACCTCTTCAAAAAATTCAATAAGATTTATTGTGAGATAAGTAAATGGGAAAGAGTAGGGATAGAGTTGCTGTAGAGAGAATGTGTGCTGGTAGTCAATGAGGGTGGGTTAGATAGACGGAGACAGAAATATATAGGTGGTAGAGAGAGGGTGTGTAAAGGGAGAGAGAGAGAACGCATGTTTGGGGTTTAGAAAGAGAGGGTTTGAGTGGGATAGGGACGGTGGAGAGCGCTAGATCGAGAGATAAAGGGAGATAGAGGGAGAGGGTGTGGTTACAGTGAATAGCAGATAGACTGGGAGACTTGGAGACAGGAACTGAGCACAGTACTCTGAGTTGGATCTGACCAGGGTTGTATATAGCGGTGTTATTACCTCTCCGCTCCTAAACTCAATCCCACGGTTTGATGAAGCCAATGCACCGTCTGCTTTCTTAACTAGAGATTCAAATTGCATAGCAGCTTAGAATGTCGTCTGGACTGGGCCCTGGATGCCTCTGATCCTCGGCAGGATTTCCATTAACATTTACCATCATATATGACCTACAAAAATGAACCACATCACACTTATCTTTGTTGAACTCCATCAGCGAAATCGAGAGAGAGAGATGAGAGAGAGAGAGAGAGAGAGAGAGAGAGAGAGAGAGAGAGAGAGAGAGAGCGGAGAGAGAGTTAGAGAGAGAGAGAGATACAGAGAGAGAGCGGAGAGAGAGAGAGATGCAATAAGGGTAGCAAGAGAGAGGGGTATAGACAAAGAGTGAAGCTCCTTCCACACCGTCCCATCTCACTCTCCCAGGGTCATACACAGAGTGAATCTCCCTCCACACCGTCCCATCACGCACACCCGGGGTCAGACACAGAGTGAATCTGCCTCCACACCGTCCCATCACACACTCCTGGGGTCAGACACAGAGTGAATCTCCCTCCACACCGTCCCTTCACACTCTCCCGGGGTCAGACACAGAGTGAATCTCCTCCACACCGTCCCATCACACAATCCCGGGGTTAAACATAGAGTGAATCTCCCTCCTCACCGTCCCATCACACACTCCCGGGGTCAGACACAGAGACTTTCGCTCTCTATCTGTCTGTCTTTCTGTATCTCTC